>NW_026920316.1:0-17131 GCF_032062105.1 Saccostrea cuccullata
ATGGAAAGTTTCAAAGTTTGCTTTCCCATTAACTTTATCTTACACAAGGGATAAAACGAGGATTTTAAAATATAAATTACATTTTAAAGGCAGAATTTTAAAAACTGTAAATATAAGCTATGAATCATTACTTTTTTATGAAAAATATAGTATCATAACTGCAACGGTGTGTGAAAACAAATTTTCACAACCCGCATTATTTAATTTGTTTGCACACATCTTTGAAGTTTTGAGAAAATCACTATATTTTTCATAAGGAATGATTTATTTCTTAGATAATAGTGATTGAAATCTGACGATATTGAAAATTTTCGAAGATACTCTTTATACTACCAATTGTTCTCTGGATGACTTAAGTTATATAAAAGTGTCGTATGATTATGGTATCCGAATGAACAACTGTAACAACATTGTATATTAAATGACTTCTTTAAGCCAAGCTAAAGTACTTGTTGTTCCTTTCAATATAAAGACTGATTTATGAAGCAGTACTTCGTAAAACATGATGTCAGAAGTATTTAATGGGTCCATCATCCATATGCGTCAAATTTCTTGAGAGGGACGTTAAACACTATACAATCTTATGGTGAAGCTGTCGGCCATATTGGCCATATTTCCGGACCGGAAGTGAATTTATTTAAGATACTGGTATCTTCATAATCCTTCCTTTGTTTGAATTGGTCCAAAAATATTTTTGAAATACCCAATTTCTCTTTTTGGAGCGCATTTCTGTTGATGAGAAAACAATGCCTGATGGGAATGAGCAAGTAAAAGTGGCTCCAGGCCCTGGGCCAATAAACTGAGATGAGCTCACTTTTGATCTCAGTCTGACTTTTTTATTTTAATTTCTTTGGAAAAAGTGAGGCTGAGATAAAAAGTGAGCTGGTCTAAGTTTTATGGCCCCAATGCCAGCTGTGACACAAAATGAGAAACGTAGAATGCAAGAAGCAACAAGCAACATCAATGGCTTGTGGTCTCCCGTGTTTGTAGGTGAGATGTCAATTTTCATATATTGTACGTAATATGAACACCCTTTCATATGTCATTTATTTAGAAATCATCACTGAACTCCAAGGTGAAGGTCAAAGGGTTAAAGTTCATGGTATCCAATGAAGCATCTTTTCATAAGGATTACATATGTGAAGTAAGAAAGCCCTAGCCCTTACCATTCAAAAGTTATTGTCAAGGTTAAAGTTTACTCATAAGTACGAAAAATATCCAAGGTCAAAGTCAAAGGTCGACAATGTGGTATCCAATAAAAGGTCTTGCTACAAAGAATACAATGTGAAATATGAACGTCGTAGTACCTACCATTCAAAAGTTATCGCCAAGGTGAAAGTTTAGAATTTTTGTGTAAAAGTGGGTCAAAGTCCAAGATCAAGGTCTAAAGATCAAATTTGGTGGTACTCAAAGAAAGGTCTTGTCACAAGGAATACACATATGAAATAATAAAGTCATAGCTTCACTTAATCAAAATCTATGGACAGGGATAAAGTTTGTGTGACGGACGGACAGCTAGACGGACGGACACGAAAGATGGACAGACGGGCAGATGAATGAGATTTAATGTCCTCTTGCTTTCGCGAAAGCGGGGACAATAAATAAACTGAACACTCTTCGATATATTGAAATATTTAATGGAGCTACATGTAAAGGCAGGTGTATCATGCGCTCATTGGAATACTCTTATTACATAGGTGTCTGAACTGGGGGTAGAAGGGCTTCCCACGCCCATGAGTTACTCACTCAAAACAAATTATTTCTTTACATAGATAATTTAGCACTTGGCAGAGATGTGACAGATGACTATGAGGGTTTTACTTGGAATATAACCGACGGAGATACCAATACCTGTGGACGTTTTAGGGGGAATCATGTGCAATTTGGCATCAATCTTCAAAAGACATATAACATTAAGTCGTGTAGGCTCAATTTCAAAGGTATTTTCAATATAATTTTACAAAGTCATACTTCATTTTTAAAATCAAGTTCGAAATGTTGAATTTACTGTGAACTTGATTTGAATAATCGATCCAGTCAAAATATGGTTGAAGTATTGCCGACTTGGCATATAAAGAATACTCACTCAATCAATCGAATACTAGGAATCGAAAAAAAAATTAATTTGCATATATATTTTAAAAATTGAAATACTATAGTCATGTCTTTTGATCTTATAGATTTTTTTTATTAAATATTAACACAGGAAACTTCTCTACGAACGAAACAAATATTCGATGTTTTGATTCTAATTCCTATCATTGGCCTTACATGTATCACGTCTTCAAGTCATTTCGCACGATAATTCCACATTCTGTAGAAATTGATGTTCAATTTACTGGATCATTAATCAACTTTCAATTGCGGCTTGTTTCTGGCGATCCTTTCGAATTTGAATTATGTGAAATAGAAATTATTGGTAAGTTACATTTCTCATCGGTTGTGAAATAAAAGGCTTTCTTATTTTTCAATGAAATTTTGCCAATTTGGTAATACTATTATTTCGCTTACAATAGCATGTTTTTTTTTCTAAATGTAAAATGAAAAATTCTAAGAGGACTGATATTTTCATAGAGAGGAAAGTACTTGCTAATACTTCACACGATTTAAGTGTTCTGCTAATTTCTTTTTTTTTAGGTTGTGAGGTTGACCACTATGGAGAAGACTGTCGGCCCTGTAATAAATCTGACAAATGTATGGTATGTGATGTTGAGAATGGATCTTGCTACATCTGTACAAGAGGATACACTGGACCGAACTGCAGCTTAAGTACATTACTTTGCATCTTATTTAGTCAGTTGGTTAAAATAAATTCAACAGAATAATGTACAAGATTATGGGAAATTATTTCGTCTAAGACTTTTATTTGACAAGTTCCTCATTTTGACATGTTTTTGTCAGATTGAACTTTTAACATTCTAACTTCGGCTTGAACATACACAACCGTTTCAATGGACTTTTTCACCATTGTTCGTAAACCTTGGAGTTATGTGTTGACAAGTTAAACTATCCAGCATTTTATCAAGAAGTTGACCTGTCTCCTGAAAAAAAGATTCCAAAGAAACTGCACATTCTGAATACACTGACTGTTGATTTTATATTTCTTTTCTTTCTTTTTTTTTTTTTTTTTTGTAGATACCGAAAATGTTGTTTTACAAACATCTAATAACCTTTACATGTATAAGGATGCAAAGTCTTATAATTTACCTACCTATGTTTTGTTCGATGGGTCTACGACGCTACCTAGTTGTATTGATTTAACCTATTTCTGGACGGGGAAAACATATGATTTGGTAATGTGGCTGACTCATTACAACATGAAAGATATACGGTTCTATTTCAATATCCAAGGTAAGATTTAAAGAGTTCATGAAGGTTTTGAAAATATAAAATCGGAATGCTAAAATTCCTTAACAAAACATTCTTCCTTGAAATCTTCATCACTTGATCTTGTTTAAAGGGGCCGACTTTGGTTTTCATTGTGCAATATTTCGCGTATCAGTAATAAACAACGTTATTCAGTGAACATGGCGTTATTAATAGCAATTGCATGAATTGCTCTGCTGGCATATTCCATGATGCGCGCTCGCGCATCATGAAACATATGCCAGCAGAGCTATTGCTATTCATATATTATGTTCTCTGAATAATCGTTGTTTATTACTTATATTTGCATTCTTTGATTTTTCTCAAGGATATCAGAGGACATTCTGACTTACGTAAGGACGTGGCTTCTTGTCTTCAGTAAAGAAAAACATATGGCTTTAAAATCAGTACATCTGATCAATGCTCGTTCTCTATAATAAATCACAAACACGTCAGCTGCATGACACATTGGTTAGAGCGTCTGCGCTAGAGTCGCGAAGTAAGGAGAAGCCCCTTACGTCGCAGGTTCGAATCCCACTGTGGGAGGTGAAGACCGGTCCTTTAGATGAGACTGATTAAATCGAGGTCCCGTGTCTCAGCAAGAAAAAGATTCCCCACTGTTTAATGGCCTAGTCATAAGTACCGAGTAAAGGTCAACATTCGTAGCTTTCCAACAGCAAGTAATGGCGTCTCCATGTGAGTAAATAAATATCGAGAGTGACGTTAAACAATCATAAATTATGTCATGTACTCTTTATTTTGTCGTTATCGTTTCCTGTTTAACACAAGTGTTATAAATCCGTCTGTTCCATATACTGTAGATTAGAACCCTCAATATAAACGATGGAATTCCCAATCCTATGACGCAGTTTACTTTACTTTCTGTATAGTTTGGGTGTTTAGGTTTTCGCTCATTTTTCGGTCAAAATTTAAACTGTGATTTCATTTTATGTGCTTTCTGTGATTTTATAAATTGCTTTTAAGACAGTCAGAGTATCAGAATGGCATCGGCCATTTGCCGATAAAAATTAAAAATGGCAGGGAAAAAATCAAAATTATCTGCCAAAATAACCTATAAGTTTAACACTGAACAGACATAATGGCCGATTAACTTCTCTTTGTAAAGGCCAGTCGTATAGTATTCCCCCCATTCAGATCCGATTGTATTTTACTTTCTGTAAATGCAGGTTTAATCAGCCAATGACATTTGGTTATTAAATCCTTATAAAAATACTAAGTCTTTAGTTTTATTTTCAAATCCAAGTGCAATGAGTTTAAAAGAAGTGATGAATGTATAAAACATTTATGGAATCCGTGTCATGTTGATAATTTTACTTCTATGATTGGACATTGAGTCGGACTAAAGCTGGACACGGACAATATCGAAAAGTTTAGACTAATCAAAGGAAGACATTTTAGTGTAGGAAATCTGTAAAGGTAATTATACATAAAATGAGAAATACAAGTCTAATTCATGACTACTACTGTACATTTAATGAAAGGTGGAACTAATATCAGTAAAACACCCATTGAATGGATTTAAAAATAAATTCCCATTCTGTTTCAATAAATTGATTTTGTTTAAAAGAAATAAAGTATGATTTTCCACTTAATAAAAAAAAAATATTATATGTAATAAACTTGTTTTTTTTTTCGCAAAATCCGGTATTCGAATAAGTTTAACTTACATTTTCTATTTGCCTATAGTTTCTGGTTAATATATGTCGTATGTCCTATAGAACATGTAACTTATTTCAATCTGAAACCCTTAGACTGAAATCAGTTGGTCATTTTTGTTGTTTCATTTCTTGGGTTTCTCTTTATTGTAAATTTGCTTTTTATCTTAACAGCATAATGTTCAATTACACCATTTCACCGATATTTCATTGGAGTGGGCAAGTTTATGTCGACTTCCAGGGAACAAACGAGCTGACTTCTTATTCAAATGAAATAATTATCCCGTATTTAAGGCAATTCTACTTCGACGGTTTATCAGTAGAGTTCAAATCTTGGGGTGAAAACGGGAGAGAAATGGCCAGTGGTTCATTTTCAATCTATGAAGTAGAGGTAAAAGGTAAGATGTAAATGTATACTCGGGCACTTTTTACTTATACTTAAAAGGTATGACTATGTAGAAGGCGTGATGATCCTTGTGGCCACTTGGGTCTTCCTATTTTGTAAGTGTGATGCGCACTTTTTTGCACTATTCATACATGCAATTTTATATACCGACGTTCTGGCAAAGGCATAAATACAGTTGCAGGAATGTAAACATGAATGAAATACAGGGGGTCCGGAGGGACGTTTCCTATCGATGGAAATGATATTGAGTGCATGTAAAAATCACTCAAAATTGATACCAATTTACAAGATTTTCATATGAAAATTTGGAGACCAAAAAAGTAAAGATTCTTTTATATTATGTGACATTTTGACCAATCATATCGACAAATATTTCTTCTGTGCATCAATACCGCTTAATTTTTTAACGGCCCTCGTATTTAAATGGAATTGTGCACGTACATAATACAATAACATGTATCATTTTTTAAGTTAAGTTTCGGTTTCATTGCTTTTCACGAAATCTTTTGTTTTCCTAGCATGTCCTTTTAATAATTATGGAAGCCCCTGTACACCATGCTTTCGAGGTTGTAATCAATGTAACGCTGTTGACGGATCTTGTATATGTCAAACTGGGTATACCGGTGAAAACTGCACAGATGGTAAACATTTCCTAAACATAAATATTCCTTTAATTTTCTTTCAATGAAAGATAAAATTCTATTGTGCAGTAAATTTATCGTAAAAATTCTTTTCATTTACAATTTAAATCAATATATTGCAGTTTGTTCGAATAACACCTACGGTGCTAACTGTGTGTACAACTGTGGACATTGTTTAAATGATACTTGTAATCACGTGACCGGGGTATGTATACTCGGTTGTACTGAAGGATGGATATCAAGCAAGTGCAATCAAGGTTAGTTTTTCAATATATAAGTTGTTGAAAACAAATTATTTTCCTTGGTATGAAGAAATGGGGAAACTATGACACTGATTTAACTTGATTTTTTATTCACATCTTAAAAAACAGAAAAAGACGGAAATAAAAGTTTGATAGTAAAAAAAAAATATTTGAGATATTTTTTTTATTAATTTTTATACGTGTGTATGCCTGCAGATACATGATTATAATATATTATACTTTCATGTAAATTCGAGAAACATTTGATAAAAAACAATACTTCCCGCTGAATAATGAAGCCACGCCTTCCTGCGTAGCAACAGTCCACATTGCTTGACGACGGGTGGTATTACAAAAAATAGCGACTGCGCGGAATTTGTGCGCGCACGGTTCACTGTAATATGCATGTGTATAAAACATTCAATATAATATAATAAATATTACATGTAGTTGAGTGTAACATTGAAAATTTTCACCCCTCGGTTGACAATGGTTTTCTTGGGGTGAAAATTTTCAATGTTACACTCAACTGGACATTTTCGGTTGGGTGAACTTCTACTGCACTATCGATAATGTATAAAAAGTATGGAAACCATAAAGAGCAAATATGAAATAAAAACAATTACAATGAAAACATACTTGTTAGTTTTAAAATTGTGTTTTTTTAACATTTATTTGACAGTTCTTTCAAAGTAGTTGTTCACGCTTCTAGAACAGTAATGTATGGCAAGCCCTTTTACTATTTATTTGTGAAATGAAATTTTTCTTTCAAAAACAGAGATATCTCTCTAGCATAGAGAGATATCTCTTTAGTTTATAGAGACATCTCTTTGACTAAAAGAGATATTTTTATACCATAGAGAGATATCTCTTTAAACGAGAGAGATTTCTCTTAAAGTTGGAAAGATATCTCTTTAACAAGGTTAAAAGAGATAACTTTCTTAGTTAGAGAGATATTTCTTTAGATTTTCAAAAAGAAATATCTTTGAAAACTAAATAGATATAGATTTTCAAATAATTCTTAAAATAAAATAACAAATTCTCCACTTTAAAACGAAAGCGAAAGTCGCTGTTATAAGAAGGATATGGAGACAACGAACAGTATTCAATCTCAAAGTCCATAAAACAAAATAATGAAATGATGACTTTAAAGGAGACTGCCGATATTCTTGTTTCATCAACTTGCTTGTCAATAATTTACCTCGTTTTAGAAATTGTTCATACGTAGAGCATGCTCTTAATGCGCATCGAATCAATTGAGATATAAATACTCCGTATGCAGGTGATGAAGGTATATTGCTGCATAAGAAAAAAGACTTTACATGCAATACCCAGAATAATATATGAACTATGAAGACAAAAATTCTATAGATCCCTTGCATGATACAACGAATAATAATGGCAACTTCGTTGATCAAATGCTAAAAGTTTATTAGTCAGGAAAATGAAAGTAAGCATATTTATAAAATCTCAAATGCAATGGACCGAATTTTCTCAGCTTTTGAAATAATTGCCTAATACAAAAAAAAAATCCCAAGACTTAACTGAATTACTTGTCATGTCTAGTAAAGCTCTAATGTAGAAATTCATGAAATATGTCGAAATTTAAAAATACTTTAATGTACTTCCGTGAACAAAAAGCTTCTGACGTTTAGGGAGAAATCATTTTAAATGGAATTTAAATAAAAATAACGAAGAGAGATATCGCTTTGCAATAACGAGATATCTCTTTTAGCTTGAGACCGTGATGTCTCTTTCATACTCCTTTGAAAGATATCTCTTTCACTTTAAGGATATCTCTTCATTGGCGTCGGAAGCAAATTGAAAGTGGGGGTGTGGGGGAGGGACTAGGTGTATAAAAAAAATTATACCTTAAAAAAAACCTGACAAGCAAAAAAAAAAGGGGAATGTCCATTTCCGAACACGAAAATCCTATTTCGCAGGGAGGGGGGGGGGGTAAGTTCAATTTTTAGTACCAACTTTTTTCCCCAAAGTCCACCACTTTCCCCATTAATAAGCTATCCTACGACGTGTCTGTGGAAAGTGGGGGGGGGGACGGGATATAAGAAGCAATGTTCAATGTCTATACTAAGTATATATTTGATAAAAAAAAATGGGAGGCTTTGTCCACCCTAGCCCCCCCCCCCCTCCCCGGTTCCGACGACTATGCTCTCTAACTGGGACAGATATTTCCAATAGTAGAAGAAATATCTCTTCGGGTGGAAGAGATGTCTCTTTAAAGTTCAGAGATATCTTTTTCACGAAAAAGATACATGTATGTTTTAATTAGAGAGAACACGAATTATTGATTATACTTTGAACATTTATTAAAAAAGATATCTCTGTAAGTAAAAGAGATATATTCCTAAGTTTAAGAGATATCTCCTTCTGAAAGAGATATACCTGATATTCTGGAAGAGAGCGACCTTTTCCAGATGACTGCGAATTACTTGCAGATCAAATTTATCCCAATCGCCATCCTAAAACGCACCATTACATCCCAACAGATAATTAGAGTAGATCCGCCGGTAGCAAAACGGAAATGCATAAAATTTAATACCATAGTTTCTAGGCATAGACCTATTATAGAAAGATCTATCGCAAAGTTAAAGGTATACAAAACTTTGAACAGTGTTTGGTGTTATTCCAGATCTATTCTTCCAAATTTTGTAGATATTATTGCGGGATTAGTTTGTATAAAAAAGTACATAAATAAAATACTTTTAATTTCAATTTTTTTCACTACAGAACTACTTTCCCACGTAAGGTGCTGTAAACTAAATATTTAAAATAAATTCTATTTAAAACTAGTGCTAATTGTAACGGGGACCGTTACAGATGTTCCCCAAACGCTCCCCATCTCCCTTTTGGTGCCATATTCCCTGTAAGCTTCATTAAATAAGACAAACTTTATGCATTTGAGACTTTAACAACGTTTACCCATGAGGGTACCAAGTTCATTCAAATTTTAGCATTGCACGCGTGCACAGGTGAATGTATGTGTGTAATGACCATGTCATCTTGTTTACACAATCTATATACTTTAATATACTTAATATTAAAGTATTTAATCCAAAAGTATTAAAAAATACGCTCAGTCAAGTGTATTTTTGGTTTTACTCATTTCACGTGCACGCACGTGCATACATGAGCATGGTGACATACCTTGTTGTAGAAGTCCATTACATCTATCTATGTTCTAAATCCCACCCTGTTTGGTTGAAAACCAAGGGAGTTCTAGCTGATTAAAGTTTCAGCCAATCAGATTGCAGCGTACGTTCACGCACGTGTATGGATGTGCATGGTGATCATATCTTCTTGTAGAAGTCAATTATATCTATCTATGTTCCAAATCTCATCCTGTTTGGTTGAAAACTAAGGGAGTTATAGCTATTTAAAGTTTCAGCCAATCAGATTGCAGCGTACGTACACGCACGTGTATGGATGTGCATGGTGATCATACCTTCTTGTAGAAGTCCATTATATCTATCTATGTTCCAAATCTCAACCTGTTTGGTTGAAAACCAAGGGAGTTACAGCTATTTAAATTTTCAGCCAATCAGATTGCAGCACACGTGCATGCACGTGTTTTCTTGATAATTGCTATATATCATGTTTTAGGATATCCTAATGCATGGCTATGTTCAAAATTTAAAAGGATTTCATCAGAAAACAAGAAAGGTATTGACACTTTAGTTTCAGCCAATCAGAGCGAAGCGCACGTGCATGCGCGTGAGATCTTGCTATTTTGACCAAGTCAAATTGTCTATGTTACTACTATATCCTTATATTATGAGTTTCAAAGCATTTCAAAAAAACGGTAAAGATTTACGCCTATATCAATTAAATCGGGCATTTGACGTGTTGCTCGTGCGCGCTCTTGCAAGCACGTGCACACAAAATGGCATGTTGACAATGTCATCTTATCTACATTTATGATATGTCTACATTTTCTAAATATCAAAGCATTACATCGAAAAATGTAAAAGTTACGGAAATTTCAAGTATATTAGTCATTTCACGTGTTGCACGTGCGCGCTCTTGCAAGCACGTGCGCGCAAAATGACCTTCATTCCGCAAATCTACATAACATGCCTACTTACCCTAAAAAGGTTTCCCCTTAATCGGATGTGTACTTTACAAGATCATTCGCGGACAAAATTTTCCCGAGAAGAAAAATAATAATAATAATAATAATAACTAGTGCTAATTGTAACGGGGACCGTTACAGATGTTCCCCAAACGCTCCCCAACTCCCTTTTGGTGCCATATCCCCTGTAAGCTTCATTAAAATCTATGCATTTGAGACTTTGACAACGCCAAGTTCATTCAAATTTTAGCACTGCACGCGTGCGCATGTGAATGCATGTGTGTAATGACCATATCATATTGTCTACACAATCTAAATTGTGCTAAATATTAAAGTATTTTATTCAAAAGTATATAAAAAAAACACTAATTCAAGTGTATTTTTGATTTTACAATGTTCCCATTTCACGTGCACACACGTGCATACATGAGCATGTTGACCATACCTTCTTGTAGGAATTCATTACATATATCTATGTTCTAAATCCCAACCTGTTTTGTTGAAAACCAAGGCAGTTATAGCTGTGTAACATTTCAGCCAATCAGATTGCAGTGCACGTACAAGCACATGTTTGCATGTGTATGTGACCAAACCTTCTTGTAGAAGTCCATTATATATATCTATGCTCCAAATCCCATCCTGTTTGGTTGAAAACCAAGGGAGTTATAACTGTTAAAAGTTTCAGCCAATCAGATTGCAGCGCACGTACACACACGTGTATGCATGTACATAGTGACCATACCTTCTTGTAGAAGTCCATTATATATATCTATGTTCTAAATCCTATCCTGTTTGGTTGAAAACCAAGGGAGTAATAGCTATTTAAAGTTTCAGCCAATCAGATTGCAGCGTATGTGCATACACGTGTTTTCATGATAATTGCTATATATTATATTGTAGGACATCCTAATGCATGGCTATGTTTAAAATTTCAAAGGATTTCGTCAAAAAACAAGAAAGATATTGAGACTTTAGTTTCAGCCAATCATATTAAAGCGCACGTGCATGCGCGTGAGATCTTGCTATTTTGACCACGTTATCTTGTCTATACTACTATTATATCCTTACATTATGAGTTTCAAAGCATTTCATCAAAAAATAGAAAAGTTACGGCAGTATACATTATATTGGTCATTTTACGTGTTGCACGTGCGCGCTCTTGCAAGCACGTGCGCGCAAAATGACCTTCGTTCTGCAACTCTACATAACATGCCTACTAACCCTAAAAATGTTTCACCTAAGTCAGATGTATAGTTTACGAGATCACTCGTGGACAAAATTTTCCCAGGAATAATAATAATAATAACTAGTGCTAATTGTAACGGGAACCGTTACAGATGTTCCCCAAACGCTCCCCAACTCCCTTCTCGTGCCATATTCCCTGTAAGTTTCATTAAAGAAGGCAAAATCTATGCATTTAAGACGTAAACAACGTTTTCCCAAAAGTATACCAAGTATTTCAAATTTAAGCAATGCAGGTGTGCGCATGTGATTGCATGAGCGTAATGACGATATCCTCTTGTCTACACTATTTTACTCATTTGCACGTGCACGCACGTGCATGATGACCATACCTTCTTGTAGGAGTCCATTATGTCTGTCTATCTTCTTAATCCCATCCTGTTTGGTTGAAAAACAAGGGAGTTATAGCCATTTAAAATTTAAGCCAATCAGATTGCAGCGCACGTGCATGCGCGTGTTATCATGACAATTATTATATATCATATTGTAGGACATCTTAAAGTATGCCTATGTTTTAAATTTCAAAGCATTTTGTAAAAAAACAGAAAAGATATTGAGATTTTTGTTTCAGCCAATCAGAGCAAAGCGCACGTGCACACACGTGCATGCATGTGAATGGTGACCATACCATCCTGTAGGAGTCCTTTATGTCTATCTATGTTGTAAACCCCATGCTGTTTGGTTGAAAACCAAGGGAGTTATACTCATGTAAAGTTTCAGCCAATCAGATTGCAACGCACGCGCATGCGTGTGATTTCATGAAAAAAATTATATATCATATTGTAGTACATCCTAATGCATGTCTATGTTATAAATTTCAAAGCATTTCATCATAAAATAAAAAAGATATTGAGATTTCTGTTTCAGCCAATCAGAGCAAAGCGCACGTGCATGCGCGTGATTTCATGCAAATTTGACCATGTCATCTTATCTACACAACTTATATATCTTTATATACTGAGTTTCAAAACATTTTATCAAAAAATATAAAAGTTACAACCATATTAAATATATCAGTCATTTTACTCATTGCACGCGCCCGCACGTGCATGCGAATGCGCGCAAAATGACCTTCGTTCGGCACATCTACACAACATGCCTACTAACCCTAAAAAGGTTTTAACTTAGTTTGGTGAACAGTTTCTGAGAACACTTCCGGACAAAAAAGTACCGGAGAAGAAATAAGAAGAAAAAAGAATAATAATAATAATAATAATAGTTGAAAAACAAGGGAGTTATAGCCATTTCAAGTTTCAGCCAATCAGATTGCAGCACACGTGCATGCGCGTGATTTCATGATTTTTTTTCTAAATCGCATTGTAGGATATCCTAATGAATGACTATGTTTTAAATTTCAAAGCATTTCGTCAAAAAAAACAAAGGAGATATAGTCATTTTAAGTTTCAGCCAATCAGATTGCAGCACACGTGCATGCACGTAATTTCTTGAAATTTTTTGTATATCATATTGCAGGACATCCTAATGTATGATTATGTTTTAAATTTCAAAGCATTTCGTCAAAAAACAAAGGCGATATAGTCATTTAAAGTGTCAGCCAATCAGATTGCAGCACACGTGCATGCACGTGATTTCATGAAATTTTTTCTATATTATATTGTAGGATATCCTAATTCATGACTATGTTTTAAATTTCAAAGCATTTCGTCAAAAAACAGAGAAGATACTGAGATTTTTGTTTCAGCCAATCAGAGCGAAGCGCACGTGCATGCGCGTGAGTTCGTGCTAATTTGACAGTGTTACATTATCTACACTATTAATATATCTTTATATAATGAGTTTCAAATCATTTCATCAAAAAATTTAAAAGTTACAGCTATATTAAGTATATAAGTCATTTCACGTGTTGCACGCGCACGCACGTGCAGGCGTATGCGCGCAAAATGACCTTCGTTCCGCACACCTACACTACACATCCATTAACCCTAAAAAGGTTTTAGGTCAGTTGGGTGAACAGTTTCTGAGAACACTTCCGGACAAAAAAGTACCGGAGAACAAATAAGAAAAAAAAGAATAATAATAATAATAACTAGAGGAGATCTCGTTGCAAGCAACGAGTAGGTCTTCCGTTCGATTTTCGATACGATCATAAAACAACTTAAAATGAAAAAAAATTTCATATCAATTCCTCTAAATACGTGAAAAAACATTTAAGAGTGAAATCTGTAAATTTCAGACAACTTCCGGTGTGACCGGAAGTACTAAAAATGACCTATAACTTTTCCCTGAGTGTGAAAGAATCATCCCTGATAATTTCGATGAAAAATGCTCATTTTTTGGACTACTTCCGGTTTGGAAAAAAATAACTTCCGGTGGACATAATAATACTCGAGACACTCTATTTGCCTATATAAGAAACATTTAAAAAAGAAAAAAATAAAATTTTGCATATTTTTAAACTACTTCCGGTGGACAACGGACGTGACGGCAACAAAAACTTTATACAAAATTCAAGAGAGCTTGTCACAATCTATCATCCCTGAAAGTTTCAAGACTCAATCTCAAACCGTTTTTGAGAACACTTCCGGACAAAATGACATTTCAAAAAAAGAAAATTGGCCGTATCTCGCGACCGGAAGTGACGACGGCAAAATAAAAAAAAAAGCCCTAAGTTCATATGATTTGCCATCACTGCTGAAAGTTTCATAAAGATCTGTCGAGGCGTTCTCGAGAAATCGCCTGCACAAAATCGGTAAGAAAAAAAAAATAATAATAATAATAGTGGAAAAGAATCAAACGAATCAGTAGAAGGTCTTCCGTTGGAAACGGAAGACCTTAATAATAATAAGAAACCGAGTAACAACAATATGTTCCCCAACTTCGTTTGGGGAACATAATAATAATAAGAAACAGAGTAAAAACAATATGTTCCCAAACTTCGTTTGGGGAACATAATAAGACAGCAAAATTCAGATTCTCATTTCTCTACTAGGATTTTTACATCGGGTTCGGAGTTGGTTTTATTCAGAAAGACAGGACTGGGTTCAAGGCGACTAGGGGTACCACACCGGTAATTGACCAATCAAAATGAACTTAGTCAATTGTAGATCCATACATATAAAGCCGATTTTCCTTTCTTTTGAGAGTTTTTTTTAATTTCCTTCCAGGCCATTTTGACAACTCTGGTACCTGTGCCTAGGAAATTTTATCTACTCTGTAAATAAATAGTTTTTTGACAGGAACTATTTTTCTAGGGCATAAGAGGCTACTTCCTGGGGTGCTTTTGAGATGTTTATAAAGACATTGAAAACACGTGGATTTGAGGGTAGCCCTGTTTGCAGATGCAAATAAATCAGAAAATGTCGTGTACGTACCCTGGTTTTTTGGTGTCAGCTAAGGTGACAGGTATTGTTTAACACCCCCTCATTAATATTTTTTCATGAATTCAAACACCTGATGTTTTACGGGAAAGAAACGTGTATTGCTTTTTAATATACCGAAACTCGCTATTTCTGGGGATTGTGTAATTCTAAAAAAAAATTCAGATAAATTTCAATGGTAAAATAAAAGAAGAATGCTTGGTATTAAAATATTAATTCATATCAGTAGAATTGAATGCTATTAACGACATCTGGAGAAATAGGCTTTAAAAGGTTTATATCATATCTTTGTTCGTCTGCACTTAAATTTCAAACACGACAGAATTTGTAATTTTTGCCGTAAAAATTCATAATTTCTATATACTTTAAAGACTTACCGTAAAACTTTCAGGAAACTTTCTATGAAGTCTTTTCTGTACCTTAAGTGAAATTTTATGTCGATCCCAGGTGTTGATTGAGTTTCAGAGAAATTTTCTACGTTGCTATTGATATTTTTTTTTTTAAGGAGAGGGGGGGGGGGGGGGCGGTGGACTTATTTCTTCTTAGCATTTGTTAAAGTGAGTTTGTAGATACATCTACGAACTTGAGCTGGATTGTGACCTTTGGGTCGAGGGGTCAAAGGTCAAGGTCAAAGTTCAAGGTCATCAAAGCATTACATAAAGAAATATAAAACTAACGGCCATATCAAGTATACAAGTCATTTGATCATTGCACGCGCGCGCAGGTGCAATGCATGAGGCCATATCATCGTGACTACACTTTTAACATGTTTCTATTCTTTGAATTTCGAAACGTTTCATAAAAAATTTACGACTATATCAAGTAAATTGGTCATTTAACGCATTGCGCGCGCACACGTGCATGCATGTCCTTGCATTCAAGTTTGATGGTAGCATAATGTAGGAATCCGTCATATCTATTCATATTCTAAATTTCATCCTGTTTTGTTGAGAATCAAAAAAGTTATAAGGCATTTAAAGTTTAAGCCAATCAGATCGCAGCACACGTGCATGGGCGTGGTCTATTGACAATTTTTATATATCATATTTTAGGACGTCTTAAGGTATGATTATCTTTTTAAATTCAAAGTATTTTGTCGAAAAACAAGTAAAATATTGAGATTTTTGTTTCAGCCAATCAGAGCAAAGCACACGTGCACGCACGTGCATGCATGTGCATGATGACCACAAATTCTTGTAGGAGTCTATTATGTCTGTCTATGTTCTAAATCCCATCCTGGTTGGTTGAAAACCAAGGGATTTATAGCCATTTCAAGTTTCAGCCAATCAGATTGCAGCACACATGCATCCACGTGATTTGAAGAATTTTTTCTAAATCATATTGTACAATATCCTAATGCATGACTATGTTTTAAATTTCAAAGCATTTCATCAAAAATCAAAGGAGATATAGCCATTTAAAGTTTCAGCCAATCAGATTGCAGCACACGTGCATGCGCGTGATTTTTTGAAATTTTTTGTGTATCATATTGCAGGATATCCTAATGCATGACTATGTTTTTAAATTTCAAAGCATTTCGTCAAAGAACAAAGGAGATATAGTCATTTAAAGTTTCAGCCAATCAGATTGCAGCGCACGTGCATGCGCGTGATTTCATGAAAATTTTCAATATTATATTGTAATATATCCTAATTCATGACAATGTTAAAAATTTCAAAGCATTTCGTCGGAAAACAAAAAAGATATTGAGATTTTTGTTTCAGCCAATCAGAGCAAGGTGCACGTGCATGCGCGTGAGTTCGTGCTAATTTGACAGTGTCATGCTATTAACACTATTAATATATCCTTATGTAATGAGTTTCAAAGCATTTCATCAAAAAATGTAAAAGTTATAGCTATATTAATTATATCAGTCAATTCACTCATTTCACGCGCACGCACGTGCAGGCGTACGCGCGCAAAATGACCTTCGTTCCGCACACCTACACTACACACCTATTAACCCTAAAAAGGTTTTAGCTCAGTTGGGTGAACAGTTTCTGAGAACACTCGCGGACAAAAAAGTACCGGAGAACAAATAAGAAAAAAAATAATAATAATAATAATAAGAAACAAAAAAAACAATATGTTCCCAAACTCCGTTTGGGGAACATAACTAGGGCTAATTGC
>NW_026920317.1:0-17065 GCF_032062105.1 Saccostrea cuccullata
GCTTTTGTGGTCTCTGAGCCTTTATCCGGAAACGAAAGCCTATAATTTTTCTTATAAAGGGAAATAACTCATAAGCGGAAATAAATTTTTAAAATGTTAGACACTATTCTGAAAGAGTTTATTACCATCTATAATGTCTGAAAATTTGAGCAAAATTTATTGAGAAATGAGTGAGATATGAGGCCTCAAAGTTGGCGTCTAGGAAGAAAACTTAGAAGAAAAAAAAAGAATAATAATCTTTACCAACAGAATCAGTAGAAGGTCTTCCGTTGGAAACGGAAGACCTTAAAGAAATATGTCAATATTGTTCCTGAACAAACTTGTGCTCTATAAATTTTAAAGATAAAATTGTTGAAATTTCGTCCATTTTGTCCTCTTTTCGAAAAAGGATATAAAATCGGACTAGTTTGTGACGTAATAAAAACAAAAATTGTGAATACACTGCTTTGAAACTATAATATTTTCTTTTAATTTATATTTCTCATACAATTTATTGAATTCAGCACATTTCGGGAAGTTTTCAAAATTTGACTTTTGTGGGGGCAAATATATGCAATTTACCGCATATAGTTCTTTATATATTTTATCAGCTAGTATCAGATGCAGTCTTTGTGTAAAAATCTCAGATAGGCAAACTTTTGCTCTAGGTTTTCCGAAGAGAAGAGTATTTCAAATATGATAGAATTCTACCAGAATTGAGGAAATTGGTAAAATATCCTATTTCTGCACCCTCAAGTGGCTTCAACATAAGCTTAAACTTCAGATTGGTGCTGGTTTTAAAGCAAGCATTATTTTAAGGTCTGAACTACAAACTATCGCCATTTTGCCAGTGTTCTGATTTTTTGCATTAAATAAGGGGCCAGTTTGGCCGCACCCCTACCTTGTCCTTTTGTGTGAAAAGCCAGATATGAAGTACATACTGCGAGCGTAAAAATGATATTGTTGGCAATCGTAGGGCATTCTTCAAAACAAAACAGTTGCAAAACTACAGAAAGAGGACACTTTTCAAAAAAGTATACAAATAAAGAACACATATTTCTTTAACAGAGAAAGCAATATTTGTGTCTTCGAAAGCCTTGTTTTTTTGACCACCTATTCTACATCATACAAGAATGAATTTCGAATCGAGGGTTCACTCAAATGACTAATAACGCAAAGCTAAGATGGAACTATCCAAAATTCTACTACGATTATTGCCGAGATCACATAAATGCCGCTATTATTCTCCAATAAGTCACGAACGCCTACAAAAATTGTCAGCCCAGGAACGCGTATCAAACCTGTACAATTCAAGTGCATATTTGACTGTAGAATGAAATACTTGTTAAGACTTCTCAATGTCTTTTGCAGTCTGAACACTGAAACTTGCATAAAGTTGCTGATGAGTGTCGAATTTTATAGCTAAGCTTGGCTGTAACACGGACCTTCCTACGCTATATAAACAAAGTGATTTTAGTCCTAATGAAAGCAATAAAATATAAACATGATTTTGTTATGTATATTCATCAAAATTAACCATTATATGTTACAAACAAATTTGTAATTAAAAAAGGTTATTTTTCGACTGCTTCTTATAACATTAATTTTGTATAAGGAGGGAGTATTCATATTTCTGATAAATGATTTCCAACCTTATTCCTTAAAGATATGGGTAAAATTAATGAAAACGCACACGATATACAGCAGTGCTGTTGCTCTAATAATGTAACAATTATCAAATGGATCGTCAAAACACATAAGGACATAAATCTGCACTTATCGTAGGTTTTCATGACATTATTCTTCTGTTTGTTCGAGGATTTTTCACTCATATGGAGACGCAACCACTTGCCGATGGAGAACTGCAAATTTTGTCTAATACCCTGCAATCACGGCCATTATGCAGTGAGAGATCTTTTTCATACCGGCACAGACTACGACACTGGTCTTCGGTTAATATGATCTGATCTGTAGGACCGATCTCCATGCATCAAAGTAGGGATTGAACTCGCGACATCATCATTAACTTCTTACTTCGTGACTCTAGAGAGGACGATCTAACCACTTCTCTTCGCAGGCGAACATTAGTCTGTTTACAACCACAGTGCACCTGCGCAATTAAAGGTTTTCTAAGAACACTCGAGACATTTCCTAAAGAACAAAATAAAGTTGTAACCACTATCGGCCTAGTAAATTCGTCTAAAATAAACAATGAAATCTTCAGAAATAAAGTGCTGATATATTTTGTACACGATCAGGTCTATCTGATCATGGATGTAAAATGGCGCCAAAACGTCACAGAAATGCTACTTGAAATCCATAATCATACCACGTATCAAATATGGCAGTTTTTATAACTTTGATCGCAAAATTCACTTTGGCCTCTATGAACGCGATTAAAGAAACTTACATTTACTTTTATAACGCAACAATGTTTCGACTTAATAACATCTTGTAGATCGCGTTTGCTGCGGCCAATATTAAAATTGAGTTTATGTTATTCCGGATTTATGATTAAGAACATAGACTGAACAATAATTCTGGTAGACAGGATATTTTAGTGAAAATTCCCAATAGGGATAACGTTAAATCAGCATGCTTACGATTGAGGTAAAGTGTTCAACTGACCCCCAAAAACAAAATATATGGAAAAAAAAATAAGAAAGATTGTAAAAGTACGCAGATAAAAAAATGTGCAAATAATCAAGATTTTTAGCACTTTTCATGTTTGTTTTGTAACTGATATAATTGACAGGTTTGTTTCTCGCCTGCAAATGATTATGAATATTATACGAATATAATATTATGCAACAAACTCATAGATAACGTAAAAATATCACTGACCATGGCTTGTAGAACTTGCTTTTTTTAAAAACTATTTTCCCTACATATTCCAATGTAAAACTTTGATCGGCCATTTTTGCCCTACCCTACCCCCGGAGTCAGGATTTGAACAAACTTGATTGTACACTATCTGAGGATGATTCAACATTTTTTTTTATTTTTCCTGTCGCAATGGGTCTTGAAAAGATTTGTAAAGAGTGTTTCTATATATTCCTATATAAAACTTTGATCCGCTATTGTATCCCCAAACTACCCCCGGGGGTCGTGACTTCATCTCGAGTTTCATCTTTACTGTCCAAGTGGATCTTGAGAAGAAGATTTTTAAGAATTTTTCCTATATATTCCTATGTTAAACTTTGATCGTCCATTTTGGCATCACAATTTTCCCGGGGGTTATGATGTAATTCTTAATTTTTTAATCTACACTACCTGAGGATGATTCCACATGAGTTTCATCTTTCCTGCGCAAATGGTTCTTGAGAAAAAGATTTTAAAAAATGCCATTAATTGTTCAATTATGCATAATTATTGCCTCTTGGAAGAGGACATGGTCCTTCAATTGAACAAACTTGAATCTCCTTTACCCAAGGGTAGTTTGTAGCAAGTTTGGTTGATATTAGTCCAGTTGTACTTGGGAAGAAGATGACAATGTGAATAAATAACGACAACAACGACAACGACGCACACGACAACGACAACGACGACAGACAAGGGGCATATTTTTATCAGAAAAGCACAGGTGAGCTAAAAATGGTAGCCTGGATTGTTATATATATTTCTGGCATTTTTTCATTGGAATTAAATTTCTTGAATATACATAAATTGTAAACTTTCTATGGTGTTAAAATTTCTGCTACCCTGATTCCTTCAAATCCCATCATAGTGAAGATTTGAATAAAAAAAAAATACGCGTCGAAAGCTATTAATTTTACTTATTGAATCTTGACTCGATTTATCGTTTTCAATTTTTTTAGACAAACTTTTGCTTGTACAGTTGTATCATCGGTCTTTAAGGAGATCTGTGTTTTACCTGCTCGCGATTTGTAATGTCCTTCTGAACGTTTAAGCTTAAATAATGTTCCTTCTCTCTATACTGTAAACCAACTATTATTCGCGTCATCTTTAATTCACGATTCTTCAGTTTGAAATCAATCTACGACGATTAATCTACAGCAAAATATGCATGACAGTAATTATCAAACTATTACAGAATTCAAGTTATGCAGTTACTTACGACCTTATCGCTGCCGTAAGTGAAATTATTATAAAGAAAAATTTAGAAGGCATGCAAAGATTAGAGAAAAGAATCCGTAATAGTGTGTAGATATACCATATCAAATTAAATATCACTAAAGGGGACATTTTTATGTATTGTTGGATTATTTCTTTTAAAAGTAATAAAACTTCTAATTAAATACATTTGAAAAACCATTTGAACATTCAAAACTAAAAAAATAAATTATTATCTAAAGGTAACTTGTTCCTTACTTTGCCTGTGTTGCAAACAGTCAGAATCTGTCTTCTCCTCTCCATAAAAATAACATCTTTAAACTGAAACTTTAAAGAAAATTAATCAAAATTTATTTGAAATTTTATTAAAGGTACCATTTCATCCATAACAATATATAACATTTTTGTGTATTTGAAAGGTCTTCTGTCTACACGGAAGGCCTTGTAGTGATTATACTTATTTCTATTAAGTGCGTGTCTACGAGAAAAACCATGTAGAATGCGATGAAAAAAAATTTCAAATTTGAACTTTGCATAGTGAGCGAGATCAAGGTCACTTACTAACTGCATAAGTTTAGTGACGTCTTTGGCTTGGCTACATGTACCATTACAGGGGTAATTTTTTTTTGGCGGGAAATTTCTATACCCAGCATTGGAAAATAACATCTTTTAAACCAGCTATAAAATTCCAAGAAACGCTTCAATTGATTTCGTTTTTTCAAAAAGTAAATCTTTTTCGATATCTCAATTAGAATCATTCTTGCAAGTGCAAAAAGGTCACAACAATTCTAAGAGATATTCTGTAGAAAAACAGGTAAATAATTTCAAGAACATTTTAAGTGATTATATTTTTTATCGAGAATTATTTGTATTAGGATAATATAGTAAAAATAACAGGCAATTTAGAGGCACATTTTAACAAGTGGATTATTTCACCCTAGCAAAATTTACCTATTTCGAGGTAGATGGGCATATTAGACTTCTACAGGAGTGTATATTTAAAAGAAATAAGGTATCATTTTTAAACATCTATCGGGATATACATGTAAATACTGGTTGGTCAAGAAATTTAATTCCATAAAGCCCATCTATGACCTCTTGACCCCGTACCAGTATTCATACAGTTATAGATACAGATTGCTTTCAGAAGTGCTCTATATAAGAAAACATTTGATAATGCAAATATACGTATACATTTTTAACTTTACATCAATTCAGACACATTACCTTCAATCCCCATGACTGAAATTAGCTTATATTTATCCAAAATGTCACACAGATGCATTATTTGATTTTTTTTTAAAAACAGAAGTCTTTGTCGAGACTATAGATCAATTATTTTGATTACAAGTTTGGCTGCGTAAAAATAAGAAAGTTGAACATTAAGGGTATCGTATTCGAGGACTGTTTAAAGCAAATGTTTCCTTAACTGTAGTGCGATTATTTTGAATAAACAATATCTTAAAGTACATCGTATATGGACTGTTCTTAGTTTATTATCAGTCACATACTCAGGCATCTTCACAATTCGGACCTAACTTCACATATAAAGCTGTTCTTTCTGATTTTGTTTATCAATAATATGAAGGAGCAGTTACTTGAACATTATCATGATTATAGTAACATGCACATGTATATTATAAAATGTTAACCACATGGTTCACATCAGTAAACTGTAAATAACAATGCGCACTTAGTTATATGTTTCAGTGTGGAAATGAAACATATTCATGATATTTCAAATTGTCAATTTTATTATTTTTTTTTTTTTGAAATATTGAAAATTTAAGCTAAATTATCTTTATTTTTATGCAGTACTAAAAAAATTGTCATATCAATATAAATTACATTAAGGCCAAAACAAAAAAAGTCTTGTTTCCTGTTACCCGACCTACACCCCCTTTTTTGCACCCGATCCTAAAATTTGTTTAAGTTGTAGAAAAACAATTCAGAATATCAGGAATTTCATGTTTAACAAGCACATTCAAAGAATTGTGGCCCCTCGTCTTCGGTGCCTTCGTGGGTGAAATATCATTTTTTTATGAAAATGTCATTAATTTTTCACTAATTCATAATAATCTCCCCTTGGAAAAGGGCGTGGCCCTTCATTTGAATAAACGTGAATCCCCTTCACCTAATGATACTTTGTGGCAAGTTTGGTTGAAATTGGCCCAGTTGTTCTTCAAAAGAAGATGAAAATGTGAAAAGTTTACGAGACGACAACGACGACAACGACAGACAACGGACAAATTTTGATCAGAAAAGCTCAATTGAGCCTTCGGCTCAGGTGAACTAAAAAGATAATGTTGACTATGACATGCTTTATTTGGTTTTGTATTAGTTCGTATACAAAAAATACCATAGGAATAAAATAAAATAAAAACAAATAAAATAATTTTCCTACCTACCTACCGAATTTTTTGTGGCTGGTAGCAGAAAATACGACTATTATCATATTTTGTCTAAGTGATCACCTGTTTTGATAGTTTCAATTTTTGCGATGTCAATAGGACTACACTTCTGCTTTTGAATAAATAATAATTATATTCATGAAATGAAAGAAAAATCACACTAGAGATTTTATTTTTAAAACTAATTCAAAATAATATGCAATGATGCAAAGGAACATTAAAATTTATTGATATCACTGTATGATATTATTGATATTACACTGTACGTATATGTATAGGTAGGGCCACCAACTTGCTTTTTTCTGTTTCATTTCTTATGGAGAACCCCGATATTCTGTACAGGTAGATTGTCTCTCTGAATACTTTAATGTCAGAAATTAAGTTAATCTAATAGTTCAACAAAATTTATCCAGTCTTTAAATTAATTCTTTTGGGGACACACAAAACTTCATGATATTCTTACAAGAACCTCATTCAGCTTAATCCTTTCTGTTTGGATGATAGCGTCTACCCTATGTTCTTTTTTCTTTTTTCCAGTGTAGACCAATGTTTGTTTGTTTTTAATACATGTTGGTATGTTTTCGGAAATTAAACGGTCCTAGGCCCACAACAGTTGCACGGATCAAGATTATTCAAGATACAAAGCTTTTCGGGGACAGAAATGTCTTCTGTGCTGCACTGCATTTAAAATACCTTGTATGCGCAGCTGTATCTTGGACAAAACTAGAGATGTCCAGCTTGATCAAATCAATACCGTCTACAATAAAGACGCTATACTTTTGTTTCCTTTAATTAGAGTTCCGCTAGGAGAGATATTTTTTAATAGTTTCAGTCAGCTTCTTTCTAGTACTAAATTAGGATATGCCATTTGCAACCAAATTTTTTTTAACTATCGATTGATATTGAAGGACTGCTGAGTTTAAACCAATATAAATAATATTTTAGGCTTTTGTTTTTTTTTTAAAGCATTCTAATTTTTTGGTATCTTAAACACATCGACTAAATCTAATTTTAGACCCAGTTTTACAGAATCAGAGAAAAAAGATTAAATAAATTAAAACATTTCTAGTTAGAGCACTTCCTGTAGATTTATTTGATATTTCCTTTTTTTTCTCGATTAATCTATGGATATTTTTAAAAATATTTTTTATAAAACTTCTAAAAATAGAATATTGGACCATAATAGGGGTCCCCACAGGTACCTGAAAATTTTGATACCGTGACTTATTAGAGGACAATTGATAATAATCAGAAACTAGAGGTACTATGAGCAATGAGCTCACTAAATGATACCCCCGCCTCCCATATGAATAAAATGGCAGTGTCAATGTTTTGCTCTGGAAAATCCAAAATATACGAGGGTTATCCCGTAAAATCGTGGACAAAGCGTTTTTCTCGAAAAGTAATGGACGCACTAAGCTGAAAATTTCAGTAAATGTTTATTTATCCTATTTAAGTGCATGATAATTTTTTTGACAAAATATAGGCAAAAATAAAGATTTTATTATGCTTGAATGTGCACGGGGTATTGTCCTATGGCGCACGGTCAAAAAACCAAAGTTTTATTTAAGAATACACAAGTTTGAATTCAAAATTAAAGTTTTGAATACATAAGATTTGGATTAAAATTATCCTAATTCAATTCCACAATCAATTTTGTAGTCTATGTAAAAATTTCAAGGCATTTGCTTAATTTTTGGCAGTTTCTCGAGCATTCGAAATGGGAAAGTGGTAAACACAACACACGAAAAATGGCGACGTTTTATGACGTTACGGCGCACCGGAGAACAGTTCAGTTGTATTTCGATGTTGTAACGACACCTTTAGAGACTTGAAATGACCATAGAAGAAAAAAGATTGTAAAAATATCACCATATCTTAAGTATACAAATGAAATAGGAGTTTTCTTAGCGAAGTTTTTTTTTTTGATCGAGTCCCTGGGGAGTACAAAACATACGGATAAACTCCTAATGTAATAGCAAAAGACGCTGTCACAGTAGACCGCCGATATGAGATTTTCTATTAGTTGAATGATGGTGAGAATATTGTCCGTAACTTACTAATAAATCTTCAGAAGATCGCATGAGGGTGCCAATTGGTTCTTCGACTGTTTATGGAGACTAAAGAATGTGTATCAATGAAATTCCTAAATTTAAGTCGGACTCATCCAACTTCATTTTCAGCAAAGATAAGACGTGACGCTGTTTTCGACACTTTGACGTTATAATCCATGCGCCGTAAGGTGTTACAATACATGGCATAAAATCTCATAATTTGCTTATTTATGCATATATTTATCTGAAATTTGCTATGTATATTACTAAAGCATGTACTAAATAATAGTGAAAATTTCAGAACGCAGTAATGTTTATTTTTCACACTAGACAACTTGTCCACGATTTTACGGGACAACCCTCGTATATCAGATCAAAAAGTAAATAGGAGGTGAACAGTGACAATATGTAACTAGAGGTACTGTGAGCAATGAGCTCACTAAATGATACCCCCCGCCTCCCATTTGGTTATAACTGATGACAAAGTCCATGATTTGCCATGGCCGGGAAACCCAAAATATGTGTCAGATCAAAAAGTAAAATAGGAGGTGCACAATGGAAATATGTTATAAAGATTCTGTGACAGTCTCATCAATTAAATTTCATTCAGTGGTATGAGAGGAGTTGCGGATAAGAGATAGGTACCTTAAAGCGTAACAGACGGACGGACGGACGTACAGACGGACGGACACACATTTGGTTATATATTGGGTACATCAAGTCCAAGTCCTATTGGATACTGCTTATTGGATACAAAAAAAGTGTACACACGAGAGAGCATTATTTGGGTAGTTACTGTTCAAATCTTATTGGATATTAATCCTCGTGTCCGTATTTTATAGGGTTTTTTCTTATTGTTTTTTAAATTATTTATATATTTAATATTTGCTGGTAAATTCAGACAAGACTGAAAACCTTTGGTTTTGAACCCATATTTTTGTCAATTTCTGTGATATAGCTCTTTTATTGTAACACCTGTATATTTCAAAATAACTAATATTAAAATATATGAATACCTAAGTGCAAAAAAACTGAATTGTGAAAACATAACTCAACACATCTCACACTCTGTTCAACCTTTCTTGAATAACAAAATAAAGTATTTAAGGAGAAACCTTTTTGAGTCATGACCAATTAATAATAGGCAAATGCCCATTACATGTTGGACAGAATGAAGGTATCCAACAGGCACTGGACAGGTGTCCTATATCTGTTGGGTTGTATTTTGACGAAGGGATTAAACTACCCAAGAACAATTGAACATGTGTACATTGTCCATTTCTATTTGGGTTTCTTGAATCTCCTCATCAAAATACAACCCAACAGGTAATGGACACCTGTCCAACTCCTCTTGGATATCTACATCCCACCCAACAGGTAATGGACACTTGTCTAATTCTTCTTGGGTTTCTTGAATTGTTTCATCAGAATACCACCCAACAGGTAATGGACATCTGTCCAACTCCTCTTGGATATCTACATCCCACCCAACAGGCAATGGACACTTGTCTAATTCTTCGGTTTCTTGAATCTCCTCATAAAATACAACCCAACAGGTAATGGACACCTGTCCAACTCCTCTTGGATATCTACATCCCACCCAACAGGTAATGGACACTTGTCCAATTCTTCTTGGGTTTCTTGAATTGTTTCATCAGAATACCACCCAACAGGTAATGGACATCTGTCCAACTCCTCTTGGATATCTACATCCCACCCAACAGGCAATGGACACTTGTCTAATTCTTCGGTTTCTTGAATTGCATCATCAAAATACAACCCAACAGGTAATGGACACCTGTCCAACTCATCTTGGATATCTACATCCCACCCAACAGGTAATGGACACTTGTCCAATTCTTCTTGGGTTTCTTGAATTGTTTCATCAGAATACCACCCAACAGGTAATGGACATCTGTCCAACTCCTCTTGGACATCTACATCCCACCCAACAGGCAATGGACACTTGTCTAATTCTTGGGTTTCTTGGATCTCTTCATCTTAATACAACCCAAGAAGTAATGGACACCTGTCCAACTCCTCTTGGATATCTACATCCCAGCCAACAGGTAATGGACACTTGTCCATTCTTCTTGGGTTATTCCTTCTCAATTAAACCATACACGATGCAATTAAATGTAAGATAAGCACAGCTTTATATTTTCCGTTGGGTCACTATCAACTACTGAAAATTCCTTGACACACAAAAAGGTCATCAACCCAACCTGTTGGGTGGGATGTAGATATCCAAGAGGTGTTGGACAGGTGTTCATTACCTGTTGGGTTGTATTCTAATGAATCAATTCAAAAAACCCAAGACATCAAATGGACATAAACAGAAAAAAGGCTATTTCTTCCATAATATTGTATGTTACATGTCATACAACTCATTTGGGGCATCCCTCAAAGTACATCCTTCACGGTTCGTACGGTCATGATCCAGCTTTAAAGCTGAAATCAAGAAAGAAATAGAAATTCAAAAGACACTGCTTACTGTTTTAATAAAATATATCAATTTAAAGAATCCGTTTTAATTACAGATTTATTAGTGCAATTGGGCAGATCTAATTGTTTTATAAGATATTTTCAAGAATACATTTAAGTATTTGAAGAGTTATCATAACAAATGTATTACTAGAAGTTATAAGTATAAGTTATTTTTTGGTTTAATTGATGTTCATAAATCACTTATCCTTCAACGCAACAATCATTGAAACTTGAGATAAAAGATCTTATGATATTTATTTTACTTACCATTGTGGTCATTGGTTGATTGATTGTGTGTTTTAAACGTCCAATTTGAGTTTTAGTTTCCTGAAATTGAGACGTAGCCATGTACCAGTGAAGGAGTTTAAATGAAGACCTATACTCGTCTGATCAGGATACTTTAGAAGTAACTGTTCCTTTTTTCTGTAAGCAATTTCTTGTGACAGACAGTAAACCACATTCCATTGACATCCAGAAATATGATTGGGTATCGAATTGTGTTGGATGCTACCTAATTATTTGACAGAAAAACTCAATAAGTCTTTCTAGAGATCACTCTAGTCATTGAACGCAAATATTTCAACGATTCAAGAAAGAAATACAGATATAGATATTTTGATAGTTTGTATGAATTAGCTTAAGGATTAAAAAATAAGGCTGTTGAAACCATTGATTTTCAAGTTGTTTGAGATGCTGATAATGACGTCACGATATTTGTTTGGCCATTTGCATGGTGAATACATTCTTAAATTCAGTGAATATTTATCATGAAACGAATGTATAGATTATATTCTACTTATAGATAATAATATAATAATGGGTCTTATCTCAGCAATGGGGGCCAAATAATGGAATCCAATAATGAGCATGAACTTACTAAATTAATGCCAAGGCTGCATAGCATTTAGTTTATCAATGGACGTCCAGAGATTCTTTATCATTATACAGTAAAACTCAGTTATAGCGAAGTCCTGGGGACCTGTGAATTTAATTCGCAATATCCGTAATTCGTTATATCCGTATAACGAATTTCTATAACCATTATAGCGAATTCGCACTATGCATGTTTTTCTTCAAGAATTACTACCAACTATGTTAGTGAAGCAAATATTACAAGACATATCTTCGATAACTAAGGTTTTCTTATGAATTGAATTTTATATACAAATGCTAAAAGGAAATATAGCAAGTTCAATTTATCAATTTTTTAAAATCTTTGAAAGTTCGTTATAAAAGATGTAAACTACATTATATTTAACCTCAACAGGACTCAAAATCAGTTCGCTATATCCGTAAATTCGTTATATCAGAGTTCGTTATAACCGTAAAATTTTACAAAGATTTGTGAAGAATTTTGCCGGGGACCCAGTAAAACTTCGCTATATATACGTGAATTCCCTATATCCGTGTTCGTACTAAACGAGTTTTACTGTAGTTATAGCATTACTAGTTCTTCTAAGGACCGATAAGGTATTTTTATCAGTTTATTACTGAAGAAAGGGTTCATATAATTGTAATGATTAGTAATATTTTCAATAATTATAAAGTAAATATCCATTTTAAATATTATAGAGGTTCACTGTAAATGTCCAGTTGGATGGATCCCCTACGAATCCAGCTGTTATTTGTTTTATCAACATAGAAAGCCGTGGAGTTCAGCTGAGGTATATACCTTTCTTTGATGATTAAAAAACGCATAATCTCACTATTTTTTTCCATTTGTTGTAGAATGTACCAAATTTAACAGCTGATAAGTTATAAATTTATTCATCAGACAGTAAATCTTGCATATTAACAAAAAGCAAGCAAACAAACGATGATGTTTCTTAACATCCTGTTTTGCTTTGATTAACAGGTGTTTTGTAGAGACCTAAGTTCCTTTCTTACAAATAATGACGATGGATCCGAAAACCAGTTTCTTCAAACACAACTCAGAAAATGTTACCATTTTCTAGAACAAATGCACATAGATTTCCTCTAAAGAGACGAATTTGATTGCACTAACATAAATTAACTGAGGTCAATTTGAAAGAAGTGATAATGACGACAAATTCAATTCGTCTATAGAATCGTTTACATAATGTGTAACTTTAACTTTTCAATTACCACTTATTTGATTTTATAAATAATTTTGTATGTATGATTTCCTGTAAAACAAGTATTTCTAATCATGTCGAGGTATGTACTTTTAGAAGTTTTCTATAGGTTTATTGACTTTTTGTGCATTGGTATGTTTGTCTAAAATAATCCAGTCATTATAGTATAATACCCAATCAAGTACTATAATGTAACAGACAGTAAACCACATCCACTGGTGTCTAGAAATATGATTGGTTATCAAATTGTGTTGGAGTTCCCCTTTTAGATGCTACATGTAGGTAGGCTAGCTAATAATTTGACATAAAGCTTAATAAGTATAGAGAATACTCTAGTCATTGAACGCAAACACCTCAACGATTCAAGAAAGAAACACCGACCTAGGTTTTTTGACAGTTAGTTTGTATGAAATAGCTTAAGGATAAAAAAAGGCTGTTGAAACCATTGATTCAAATGTTGTATGAGGTACTGATAATGACGTCACAATAGTTGTTCTGACCATCTGGTGAATACAGCCTCAAATCCAGTGCATATATATCATGAAACGATTGTACAAATGGATATGAAGATAACGAACAGTATTCAATATCAAAGTCCCCCAAACAATACTGTATATAATAAACCGTATAAGCAGAATTTTTAGAGAGTATTTAATCTTGAAATTATTAGCGAGGGTTCTGAGATCGCCAAAATAAATGCTTTAAAAAACTGTTTAATTTGAAATACCTTCTTTAGTGAGTACTTTAAAATCGCTAAAATTACTTTTCGTTAAAAATAAAATACCATATCTTAAGGACAAATTGCTAAAATTGCGTCTCGCTAAAATTTCCACTTACACGGTATACTTCGTATAAATACTTATAAATATATAATATTTGGTTTTATCTTAGCGATGGGAGTCAAATAATGGAATCCATTAATGAGCATGAACTTATCTTCTGAATTAATTTCAAGGCTCCATAGCATTTAGATTATCAATGGACGTCCACAGATTCTTTATCCTTATAGTTATAGCATTACTAGTACTTCTAAGGACCGGTAAGGTATTTATATCAGTTTATTACTGAAGAAAGGGTTCATATAATTGTAATGATTAGTAATATTTTCAATAATTATAAAGTAAATATCCATTCTAAATATTATAGAGGTTCACTGTAAATGTCTAGTTGGATGGATCCCCTTCGAATCCAGCTGTTATTTGATTTATCACCGTGGAAAGCCGTGGACGGCCGCTGAGGTATATACCTTTATCTGTGTATTAAAAGAACAAATATTCTTACTATTTATTAAATTTTGTTGTGACAAAAACGCAAATTTTACAGCCAGTCGAAAAGTTATAGATTTTTTCATCAGACAGTAAATATTACAATTTTATGAACAAAAAGCAAGCAAACAACCACTGATGGGCCTAACATCCTGTTTTTTGCTTTGATTAACAGGTGTTTTGTAAAAACCGAAGTTTCTATCTTACAAATATTGACGATTAATTGGAAAACCAGTTTCTTCAAACACAACTCAATTTACACGGAATACAGGTAGTGATTTTTGGGAAAAAAAATTAAAAATACCGTAAATCTGGAAATTTTTACGTCGATTTTATTTTGCGAATTTGGGTCAAAATGCTGTTGATTAATTTTTACGTCTCAAAATTTTGCGAATGACCACTGCTTTGTTTACATTTTTCTTATTGGTGATTTATTTTTAAGAAAAATATTTTTGCGAATGCAATGAACTCGCAAATTTGCTAAAAATTTATCTACAGCAAAAATTTCCAGATTTACGGTAATATAACATAGTAAAATATGTTAGAATTATAATCCCGGACAGAGCAGCTTACTAGTCTATCCATCTATGGCTCAAGGAACTTTCATAAAAATCATACAATAGAAAATATAATGGACAGTCCCCTGATTATATATAATATTCAAATATGACTTGAAAATTAGCGACAGCAAATATAGATGTTGATGAATCTATAGCATGTAGCATAATTTGAAACTTAACAAGTTGTGGAAGATTTTAGAAAAAAAAGATCGTTCAATTCTCTGCTAAACGATTTTTATTTCTCTTTTGAATTTTAAGATCGAAATAAATCATGACTATGAGATTAAAAACAAAGTTTGGAAAGAGCGTTGAGAAAAGTTTTTCTGGGCGTACATCGAGAATAATTCTTTGCGCTTGTTTGTTAAGTAAATAAACTTATAATTAACTTATATCTCATTGAAAATGAAATATGATTTATGCTTCACAGAAGATGTCCGCTACGTAACGGAAACAAATATTCAAATATTTCACGGAAGGTATATAACTTTGAGAAAAAAAGTTACATAAGACAAATAAGGCGAACTTACGTAATGGTTATAAGCCGAAAACTGTCCATTATGTCAGATATTAGACGACCCGAGGCGTGTTAGCGCCGAGGAGAGTCTAATATCTGACATAATGGTCAGTTTGAGGCTTATAACTTACTTAAAACATTTCACTACTGTCGAACACTTCCATTGTTATCTTATTGGACAGCCACAGGTAAGATCTCGTTCTGCATGGATGACTATATATCTGGCACTGTTCATCAAGTTAGGCCAAATAAAACCAGTGTTGGTTTTTTCTTCTGTCTTAATTTATAGTAGGAATCATCGAGAGGTGTTTTATATCGATAAATATGAACATGAACTTTGTTTAGTCTTATTTATCCGCATTGCGACATTTTTTATATATACTACGCATGCGTAAAAGTCAGTTCTGCTAAATTCTTTACAATTTATTCATTTTACAACGCAACGAATACGGTTGACGACGTACATTTTAATTTTGAAAAAAAAGACATTCAGAATCGGGGGTTTTGATGATGCCATTCATCGATTACACCAAGATGCCTCAGTTCAAGTTTTTACTGTAAAATCCGGATATATATTCTTATGTTTCGGAATTTGCAAGAAACAGGTAATTTTTGTAAAGCAATAGGATTTTACTCAAACCGTTTAAGCATTTTTCATGAAATTGGGAGTTTATTTCTGATGTATTTTTTTAAAAAATGCAACACTTTCTCTTTTGTGTGCAGGTTTCGAACTGGGAAGGATTTTACTCCAGCCACTCCTTAAAACAACGACAGATAATCGCTCAAACCGACGCAGGACTAGGTAGACAAATGGACATACATTACCGGACGAAATTACAGATTCCGTTGGAATTTAAAAAATTTCGTGAGCTAAATTTTGTGCTACATGCGGGAAAATGGATAGTTCAATAAACAAAAAACTCAAGGTTTTGTGTAAGAAAACATATGCTTCTCATTCATCTTTTGTGTCCATTGGATTCTATATATCTTTTGTGGATCAATCATTGTGAAACGAATCTAATATATAGCAATGAACGTTGAATTTAGGAAAATTATGAACGGAGCCACGGATGCGTCTACAATAATGAATCTGAGACATTCAATTCACTGGAATATTTGTGCCATTCTCAATAGGATTTTTTGTGAACTATTAACATTTAATGCTACAAATTTCCTACATTGATCATATTAAATTGTTTGATTTGTCATTGCCTTTTAAGTGCTGTTTACTTATTTGCCTCGCCCTTTGTTCTCATTTCAACGTTACCTGTACCTGTCCAATAAGTTGAATCTTATTGGACACCTACAGGTAACTTATTGGACGGGGTGCAGGACAATAACAAATTTATTGAACCAGGTTTAACAAAAGATGACGTCACAAAAATGTTTTAGATTTTTGTATCGAATGTGGTAAGTCAAAATTGGGACTTTAACGCGTGACCTTGCTATGACAGAGTGAGGACACTACCCATTGAGTTGTGATATTTTTTCAAGGCATGAAGATACTTTTATCTTCTTATGCAAGCATTCTCAGAAAATAAAAAAAAATCTTATTAGAAAAAAAAGTTTGCGTAAGTCGTGACTGAACTTAAAACCAAATAAAGAACAGGGTCAGGTAAACTTGT
>NW_026920318.1:0-16894 GCF_032062105.1 Saccostrea cuccullata
GTTTTGATTTTCATAATTAATACAAAAATCTGCCATAAAACTGGCATTCTTGAATTCTTTCTTTTACGTATTTTGTCCATTCTATTGGCATACTTTGTAAAAGAATATTGGCAAATTCCTTGATTTTCATAATATTTGCATCAGGATTTTTCTCTAGAATAATATCAACAATATAAGAACTAGGTAAAAAAACGGATATAACTTCGTACGAAATATCTTTAACATGTGTAATTCCTGCATTTATAAAATCATTCCACTTTAACATTTTACCATTTGATTGAACTTTTAAATTATAAAATAAACAGAAATTATACACATCATCTTCTTGTTCTTTATAAACAATATTATTTTCTAGAGCATACCATGCACTAAAAAGTTCTTTGTAATGTTGAGGTAAAAATAATGTCTTTATTAAACAATCTTAGCATTAGTATTTCCGAATTTGCTCTCAAATTATATACCCTAGACAAAAAAATATTTGAAAATGTATTTCCACACAAAATCTTTAGATGTACTGAAGCAAGAGACATAGCACTAGACCAAGGAACTGCTTTTCCCTGGGGAAACCTATATGCAAAGATGAAGTCACATACATGTATTTATATATTCAGGTTCGATATTGTCAAAATTTTACACAATGCATGGTGTCTAATTTAGCCTTTATTAAACAGTTCTAATAGATGTAATAAGAATATAAGGTCCGCCGAGAACCCGTTTTATACGTAATAACTCTCCTCATGCCCCTGTGCTAAAAATAGCGACGTAATACAATAAATACTAATAAAACAAACGGGGCGGGACACTTTGAGAGGGGTGAAAGAGGTCCTAGGGAGTTTTGGTATAAGATTACATTGCAGAAGCTCAAAATCCTCTTGAAATATCGCCCAGAAAGGATATTGTTACACACAGACATTTTGTATGAATTTACGACCTTGAACTTTGACCTTTTGACCTCAAAATAAGTAGGGGTCTTTATCAGGCCACAGGGAGTTGTTATGTAAATTTTCATTGCAAGAGCTCAAAGGGTTCTCGAGATATCGCGCGGAAACGAAAGTGTGATAACAGACAGAATATGCGAATTTATGACCTTGATCTTTGACCTTTTGACCTCAAAATCAATAGGGTTCTTCTTTAGTCCATAGGGAATTGATTTGTAAAATGTCATTGCAAGCTCAAAGGGTTCTCGAGATATCATCTGGAAACGAAAGCGTTACAGACAGAATGACGGACGGACAGACCCAAATTAATATCCCCCACTTTTCAAGTGGGGGACAAAAATTAATTAACCTATTCGAATCTTCCCTCTTTCCTTTCCAGAGATGGTTAAAGAGAAGTTTTACTTATTTTATATAAAGTTGAAGTGATGTAAGTAAAAATTAGGGTCCATGCTACAAGTAGCTGCAGAACTGTAGCGTTATGGTTTTTTAAATATTTTTTTACCATAACGCTACAGATCCCGCATTAAAAAGTGCAATTTACGGCGCGCGATTTTTTTTGCGCACTGTTTGAGAGAATTTCTCCTCTTTCAAACATTGGTTAACCATCTACCTTTCCCTCCATAATTCTAGACATTTTTTTAAAAAATGAATCTATACTATATACATCTCCCAACCTTTATATTCGTCTGTACAGCGATAAACTCGCTTGAATAAAAATTTTCTTCAATCCCTCAGACAATTCAAATCAATTTTGATTGATTTTCGTCTGTAGAGGCGATTATAGAAGTTTGAGAGGAGGATTAAATATATACAAGTTTGTTTAAATATGTCTTGAATAAGGGGCTGAAATGTAGATGATTTACCAAAGTTGTAAAGTGGAGAATTTCTCCATATCATTGCGCAAAAAATCTTGCGCAGTAAATTGCACAGATCTGCAGCTTTAGGTAAAGGTTCATGTATGAGGCGCAGTTTTGGTATTTACTGGCAAAAAGTGATATCACCTATTTGATTATATTCGAATAGATGATATCACTTATTCGAATTGGTGATATCACCTATTAGAAATGAATAGGTGATTTCACCTATTCGAACAAGTGATATCACCTATTCATGCTGAATAGGTGATATCAACTGTTCGAATAAGTGATATTACCTATTGGAATAGGTGATATCACCTATTGGAATAGGTGATATCACTTTTTGGCAGTAAATACCAAAACGGCGCACCATATCCATGCCAGCAGGTTGCTAATTTTTTTTTCTCAGACTTTTATATATGACATATTTCTACGCCTATTTTAGATATCAGTGCACGATATTGATACACGTTTGTAACGTTTCCGGGTTCTTTTATGGAATTCGGCTGTTCTGTCTGAACAATTAAAGGAATAAATCAAATTATTAATAAACTTCTTAATGAAGGATTTTAATCAACAATATTTACGTTGTCCAATTCTGTCCTTGAGCGCGTGCGCTTCCTAGCTAATCAAAATATTTACCAACTTGCAGAAAAAAATAGAACAGCCTCGAAAGCCTTATTCAGGCACTTACGACCGACCTGTTAATTAGCTAGTTTACCTTTCTCACCATAACTGGAAAAAACTGACTGGTGTCAACATTAGTCTGGAACTGACTAAGATTGATTGATTATATAATGTTTAACGTCCCTCTCGAAAATTTTTCACTCATATGGAGACGCCACCACTTGCCGGTGGAGAGCTGCAAATTTTGTCATATACTCGGCACTCAGGGCCATTGAGCAGGGAGGGATCTTTTTCGTGACAGCGCCTACTGCAACACAGGACCACGGTTTATACGGTCTCATCCGAAGGACCGATTTCCGTGTCCCATAGTGGGATTCGAACCCGCTACGTATGGATCAACTCCTTGCTTCGCGGCGACAATCAAAGAAATATTTTAATTCTAACAGTTTTAAGTATTTTTTTTATTAATCAATATACATTGCATATAGTTTAATCAAACCTTTGTAACGGCGACCAGATCCATGTATGTATAACCATTTTGGATCTTTTATTTTCAATACTTAGAAGTCGTCATCTGTTGTAATTGAAACCTTCTACAATCAAAGGAGAAGAATCGCCCCCAATCTGACAAAATACCAAACGCATATATACGTAATTTACTGATACAATTAAATAGATATGTATCTACACATTTATAAATAAATTGATTTTATTAGCTCTACTGCTTAGAGACCAGAAGAGCTTATGCGATAATAATGCGTCCGGCGTCCGTCCGTCCGTCCGTCCGTCCGTCTGTCTGTAAACAATTTTTCAAAATGCTACTCCTCCTCCAGTTTTGGTCTGATTTCAATATAACTTGGCACATAAGTAGACTACACAAAAATACATAATTCTGTTTATCGGTTTTCAATTTCGATGAACGGTGTTGCCATGGTTACTAAAAATAGAAATTTCTGTGAAATTCTTTCAAAATGCTACTCCTCCTACAGTTTTGGTCTGATTTCAATATAACTTTGCACACAAGTAGACTACACTAAGATACATAATTCTGTATATCGGTTTTTAATTTCGATGAACAGTGTTGCCATGTTACTAAAAATAGAAATTTCTTTGAAATTTTTTAAAATGCTACTCGTCCTACAGTTTTTGTCTGATTTCAATATAACTTTGCACTCAAGTAGACTACACTAAGATACATAATTCTGTGTATCGGTTTTTGATTTCGTTAAAGGGTGTTGCTGTGGTTACTAAAAATAGAAATTTCTGTGAAATTCTTTCAAAATACTACTCCTCCTACAGTTTTGGTCTGATTTCAATATAACTTTGCACACAAGTAGACTACACTAAGATACATAATTCTGTTTATCGTTTTTCAATTTTGATGAACGGTGTTGCCGTGGTTACTAAAATTAGAAATTTCTGTGAAATTCTTTCAAAATGCTACGTCTCCTACAGTTTTAGACTAATTTCAATGTAAGTTGGCGCACAAGTAGACTACATTAAGATACACAATTCTATATATCGGTTTTTGACTTCGATGAACATTATTGCCTTGATTACTAAAAATAGAAATTTGTGTTTAATACTCTAAAAGTAGCACTCAAATACAGTTTTAGTCTGATTATAATACATGTATAATGTGGCATGCAAGAAGACTACACTAAGAACATAAAGAGACTTAATCAAGGATCATTATTCAATTTTTTGTTGCTGTAAAGTTTCATTTCCCAACTGCTTTAGTATTTTTCTCTTCCTAATTTGCTATAAGTACAAACCAGTAGAGCTTCAGTCTCGACAGAGACTTCTGGTTAGTGCTTAAAACGTACCTTTAACATGTTTAAACAGAGTCGCCTTCGTGGCACAGTGGTTAGAACATTACTGTGCTGGAGTTAAATCTCAATGTAGTACGTGGATTCAGAGTATTCATGGAGAGCTTTTAAATCGAGGTCCTTTTTTATTTTGTGCTAGCATGATAAAAAATCGTTCACTGCTCAAATTCCGGAAGTACCGAGTGCAGGTCTTTAGGACATACGCAACATACCTTATCTACAGAAATTTTTTAGAGAAATTCTTAATTTAAGATTAAAGTGCCATCAGATGTTCATAGACAAAAATACCAGCTAGCATTTCAAAAATTTTTTTTAAAAGATATCAATAGATGAAAATTCTTTAATAACTGCTAAACAGTCATATATTCTAGATCTTTATTTTATCCAAACTTGTAATGGAAGAAGTGAACAACGACAATATGGAGATTAAAATGTAGCATACAGTTCCTTTAAGTATTGGAACTCTTCAACTTCAGAAAAATAAGATAAGTTCCAACTACGTTGCGTTATATCCTTACTTGTAATTTGGAACTCTTCATCGGCAAGTGGTGGCGCCTCATTATGAGAGAAAAATTCAAAAACCACGTTAATCAAACGAACAAATACATTATTTTACGTGCAAAAATTGTAATTTATGATCATACTATGAGTTGAGCTGTTTCTGTAATTACTGTCCCCCGTTTACGCGAAAGCAAGGGTACATTAAATCTCATCCGTCTTTCCGTCTGTAGTTCCGTCTGTCCATCCATCACAAAAACTTTAATTAACCTTGGTCATACATGTATCTTTTGAATAAGAAGAGATGGGGCTTTCATATTACACTTTTTTATATATATTACCTGTGACAAGACCTTTCTAAATACTCAGTACCTTATGATTTTTATTTGACCTCCTGAATTTGACCTTCTTGGTCATGACTAATAAATGAGAAGGGATATGGCTATCATATTACACATCTGTATTACCTGTGACAAGACCTTTCTTAATACACATGTTTTTCGACCCAGTGACCTTGACTTGATGTTTGACCTACTTTTGAAAAGTTAAAACTGCTTTGAATTGACCATAATTTTTGAATGAGAAGAGATAGGGCTTTCATATCTAAGATGTTTTTACCGGTGACAAGACCTTTTTAATATAGTTTAAACTTTGGAACTCTGATTTACTATGATGAAAACTTTAAAACTCTAATTATGGTGAAAACTTTGGAACTTTGATTAAGTACGGTGAAAGCTTTGGAACTTTGATTTATTATGGTGAAAACTTTGGAACTTTTATTTACTACAGTAAAAACTTTGGAACTTTAATTTATTTTAGTAAAAGCTTTGGAACTTTGATTTACTATAGTGAAAACTATGGAACTTTGATTTACTATGGTGAAAACTTTGGAACTTTGATTTACTATAGTTAACTATAGTTTACTATAGTATTTTTGTTAGGGTGAATTTGACCTACTTTAAAAAATTAAACATAACTTAAAATTGGCCATAACTTTCGAATGAGACGAGATAGGGCTTTAATATTAAAAATGTATATTGTCTGTGACAAGACCTTTCAAAATAAATGTTAATTTTTCCTTATAATATTTGATTGAGAATAAGAGATAGGGTTCTCATATTTGACATGTTCATTATCCGATTTCTGACCCCTTTACCTTCACAGTTGACCTAATTTTTTATGAGATAAAATCAACTTCGGTGATTACTTTTGAATGATAGGGCGCTCATATGTGAATCAATACGCCTTTTTAAAAAAAAAATGACATCTCACCAACAAAGACACCGAAAGCGGGGGTTCAAAATTCTTTGAATCTGCTTGTTCTTCATATATACTTGATTCTCATTATATCGCGGGTTCCATTGTATCGTGGTATACCCCAAAACATCAGTTACATAGCTCATATCACTTTTTTGAATAAAACTATCTGCTTGTCGTCTAAATGTAAATTTCTGGTGATGATTAAAGAGAATGGAACATGCGTCGGAAAAAAATTTATTCAAATAAAACGTAATTCTACAGATTTCCATTCCCGTTTTTATTATTTTTAGACCATTGAATTCATAATCTAGTAAAATCCATAATAAAGTTCATGTTTTGAAAGTCTTTAGTTTGTATAATTGTTTATTTTTTATGTAGAATTACATCGTAAAATTGAAAATAAGAATTGAAGTCCATGTCAACCACAAATTTCAATGTTTTCCCAAATACCGCGATACTATGAGACACTCCAATTTAGGAGGTAAACAAGACTTCCTGTTTTAAAAATAGACTACAAATTAGACGAAGCAGACTTGGGAAATAATTTGACACCAAAAAGTTAGACCATAGTTTGGTATACAAATATCATTTGATGAAAGTTAAAGTAAAAAACTGGAATTAATCTTTTTATGCAAAAGTTTTAAGTACCGCGGTATAATGAGGCACCAGTTATAACGTCTTATTGTGTACTTCTGTCATGTATGTGGGGTTAAAACATTGCTGTGACGTCATGCCTTTGTTCTTGCAGTCTAAAAATTTACCTGTAGCCGTCCGATAATAATAATTACCAGTCTGATAATATATTATCAGACGGCAATGATAACAAAATCGGACGGTATTTAAAAACAAAAAGAAGAGTGGAATAAGTTAAATATTTCCACCTACCCCCGAACACCCCCCCCCTCCAAAATAAGAAAAAAATTAGGGAAAGCAATCGCAAGGAAATTAAGTTGCTACAAACTAGAAAATCCATGACAAAATCGAGTTTAAACCATCTTCAAAATTAATAATTCCCATCTTTTAAGTGTTTTTGATACAGCACTTTGTATAATCGAATTTAAATCCATTTTTGAGAAAAAAATCGGCAAATTTATATCTTTTATAAGGATTGTTTCCAAATGGCTGCACTTGTAAAAGCTGAGAATTTCCATTCTATAAACTAAAACTCGAGGATGAAAATTCGCATGTTACTTTCCATGGTGACGGTGGTAATTTCACCCCAAAAAAAATTTATGCACAAAATAAATAAAAATGTTCCAAAATAAAAAGGAAATCCTTCCCCAACGGACCCCTGTCCTGCTTATCTAAACGACTGCCATTGAATGAATGAAATGAAACAACAGTTCACCCATTCTTTATCTGTCTCTTTTCTTTTGTCCACTTATTAGACGGGTAAAATACAATTGATGCCTGAACTCCCATTGTTTTATTATCGGACTCCTACAGGTAATTTTTGGACATTTAAATGGCAATGTTTTAAGTAAGATATATGCCTCATACTATTCTATATGTAAAATTATCAGACAGTTTTGGCCCTAACGGGCCTCAAACAGTCTGATAATTTTACATATAGAACAGTATTCGGCATATATCCATTACAGAGACGATGATTTAAAGTTATATTGTTTTTATGTTCTTGAATTTTTTTTTAACTATATTGTCTTTATTATTTAAACCTGTTTCATATTATTAACAAAATATTTATTAGAGACACATGTTAATTTGCATTTCAATAATTATTAGCGGTATTTCAAATAGTTCTTAATTATAAAGAACTTTATTCGGTAGTAACCAATATTTGCCCCCCAAATCAAACTTTGATGGAGATATATTTAATTAAGTTCTTAAAAAGGGGAGTATATGCTGACTTCAAAGCACTGAATATTTTCATAAGTAATGACGCCATATGTACGTAATGACGTCACAAACATGACGTAAATTTCAGTTTTTTATAAATTTTACAGAAAAATGTACATATTTCGTCGATATTTTGAGTAAACGTCACCGAGCGCATGTGTGTTCAGGATCAATATTTTGATATAATGTGTAGAATGATAATATCAATGAAATATGTCAATATCGTTCCTGAACAAACTTGCGCTCTATAAATTTTAAAGCTAAAATTGTTGAAATTTTGTCAATTTTGTCCTCTTTCTGAAAACGGATACACAATCGGACTAGTTTGTGACGTCATAAAAACAAAAAATGTGAATACACTGTTTTGACACTATAATATTTTCTGTTAATTTACATTTCTCATACAATTTATTGAATTCAGCACATTTCAGGAAGTTTTCAAAATTTGACTTTTGTGGGGGCAAATATGCAATATACCGCATATAGTTCTTTGATTTGAATAATTAGCTAAAAATAAATAACGCGTGTTAAGCATCTTAAATATGTTTTGGTGCGGTTTAATGTTTACATGTACCTTCATATAATGAAAATTAATTGGTCGATCTGTTTATTCATTTTCAATTCAAAGGTAAAAACAAGGCCTTATACAGATAAAAGAAAACCTAGATACCCCAATTAAAAATATGCGATTTAATTTCCTTGGCATGCACTTTTAAAGTGCATTTACAAATCGAACGTAGGCGAGCGATCAAATGAAAGTAAATCATCATACTTTTCTTCTGTACTCTTTTAAGGGCAATGTCATTAGCCATGTTCCTCTTCAAAATGTGTGCCTTATATTGTCTTTCGGGGTCTACGTATCACAAGTTGCAATAATAAAATACGGCCCTTTGAAATTGGCAAAAATTTCAAATTTTTGACAAAATAAATGCATATTAGAGAGAACTTGTCTAAAAGATGTTGGTGCCATAAACCCTTTTTCAGCGCTGGCTGTCTTTATGAAAGGCCTTTGAAGTATTATTCTACGATAATTATTTAACAATTAATTTCAGTGTAAAAGTACATTCTAAATATCATGCCTTGATTTGATTGGAACACTCAATTGTAGTTTATCGCCAATATTGGGCAGTAATAAGGAGACGAAATTAGATTTTTCAGAATGTCTTACGAGAAGGTCGCCTTTCAAAAGTACATTTCTCTTGATTAGTTTTTCACAACATGCATTGTTTGTAGATGATTAATCCCTAGGGCAAATTTTACCTTTTCACCTCCTTGATTGTGTCTTGTAAAATGATAACTGATTGTTCAATTCTCAGTACCGTTATATGATATATGTTTTTACAAACAATATCTTGATTTAGTCGCAAGGCGCTATTTGAACTTCTACAAAATTCTTGTATTTATGAGATTTTGTTGAAGCTTGTTAAAAATCAAATAGTGTAAAGCAAATTGATTATGTGTTTATTTAATGACATCTTTTTAAAAAAATAATTGGTCTTCATTCAAGTTGAACGATGCTGCATAAACGGTAGGTCGATTTACAGACTTTTCTCTGTAATGACTTAAACTTTTATATAGGAGCTGTGGCACGCATAGTCTCAGAATTTCTCCAAACTCTATATGATAAAAGTCATTGATACCTTAAACTGAAATCAGGCAAAAATTGGTTGCTATGCTTTATAGTTACCATGGCAACATGTCTTAAAGTTTGAAAATGGACTTTTTTAGCATGTTTAGAGCCCCATAGTTAACATTTGCGGCAAAGCAAACAATTGGCAATGACTGTTTCCAAAAGTTGAAGGTCAGATTTCTCAAATGCATGATAAACATGTTTGGTAAATCAACTATTACATACGTTACTATGGTAACAAAGTATTCAAAAGTAAAAAAAATATTCACTGAATTTTATAAAGTCATACACGTAAAAATAAAAAGCAATTATAGGATGAAATATGACAAAATAATAGAAAAAAGAGCCTTGAAACATATACCAAGAACAAAATATGATATTTCATTTTGGTTGGCAATGGTTGCCAAGGTTTTTATACCACAGAGAGCCTTCAGAGTAACACTCTGCATGTTTAAATCTGATCCTATCTTTTAAAAAAGCATATTTCCTCATAACTAATGATCAATTTTTAAAGATGTTGGTGTGCTCCTAGTTTTCCCATTTGAAAAAATTCAGATTAGATTCTTTAAATAGAGCGTTGCTATGGAAATACGCAGAAAATATATGCTTAAAAACCGGAAAATTATATTCTTTCCTTGGATACGTACCCTTAAATGTAGATTCCCAAAACTTTTATGATTGATATTTATTAACAGCTAACCTGACTTTTAATTTTGACTATCATCCAATCTCTAAGTGGATGCAAGAAGTTGTCACACAGGGTTTAATATTGATATAAAGTTCACAAAATCGAACATTTTCCCTTCTTGGTAACCATAGCAACAGTGTTGTTTTCTTCATCAAATTTTATCAATATATGATATTCAACTTCAGTTCTAACAGATAAGTACTATTCAAGCTGAGTCCTTTAATTTGTTTCTTGATTATATGGCAATTTAATTCTTAATGCAGCGAAAAATAATTCACTTTTAAGCACTGGTACTTTGTTTCCATGGTAACACTGCAAAGTAGCAATTATACCCAATTTTTCTTATGGTTTTGGTGATGCAAGGTCCTAAAGATGCATTTTTGCCAGTCTTGAATTTTCATGTTTTTCCTCAAGACAGTAGCATTAACCCAATCTTAGTTACTGGTTTTGCATGGTTACACTGTGTTACCATGGCAACCATAAAAGTTATTTATAGAATAATATTGCTTATACTTATATACTTAAGGTCAAACATTTTCATTGTTTTTCCTAAGTCGTTTATCGAGTTTGAGCATGTAACACCAACCATTAGTGAATACGGAGTGTTTTTCAGCATATTTCAGCATTTTAAATGTATTCCAAATATACCCTTGGTTACCACTTACTTAGAGATATATTCTAAACAGTTTCTTTACAGTATAAGTGACATCAAGGTGTCATGTTTTTGTAAGAATGATTTGTTTGCTTTTTCTAGTTTTTATTAAGCCACAGTTAAGATTTAAATTGGCTGAAAATCTCGATTTTTCAAACTTTTCCGGCTGTTGCCATAGCAACCGAGACACATAGCAACGAAATTTTGTTTGATATTTGTTTCTGGTGTCAAGTACTAAGCATGGGTGAAGTTTCATCAAAATCGGTGACCATGCGTGGCAACGAAGTTTAAGTGGTTACAGAGAATGGCTATTAAATCTTCTTTCCCGCGTATTTGTTAAGTTCAGTCTTTACTTTTCCTGGTTTTCTCATAAGTTTCCTGAAAGATTCACAGAAAAATCTATTAATCCGCATTCATATATTTTACAATGTTGATCCTAAATATACACCCAATGTTTTAAAATAAATGTATCCACTGAACAAGGAATCTTGTCAGCAATTTGATAGAAATATGAATATTTACAGATCACTCCAAAAATTTAATCATGCAGTGAGGATCATCAAGTAATCATTTTAAACCACAGTTGCTTCATACAAGTTTTGCCTGCTTTTTTACCGACTTATGTAAACGTATGACTGTTATTTTTCGGAAACAAATCAAAATCCCTCTTAAATTGTAGTTTCACTTAATACATGTACACTACTCTTGTTCACTTGCACGTAATTTACGAATATCAAGGTGATGCATAATATACTAGTATTTTACATATACATGTACAGTTGTATATACTTGTACGTTAATTGCGTAAACTGGGAGACAATTCCGGAGTTTCTGCTGTAAAGGTTTATAACTGTATCCCCGAACAATTGTCAAGAAACTGCAGATGAAAACAACAGACGAAGAGCAGACAGTAGTACATTTAGAAAATAATTTTGTTCTTGGATATATCTTATCGCCTCTGTTTTTATTTGATTTTGATTTCACCACCCCCCCCCCCCCCCCCCCAAAAGAATATGTCCTTCACATAATATTCTTACACCGAAGTGGACTTTAAGGACATACTTCAGTTATTGATTATTGATATTTTTTCAAAACCCTTGGTAATGCATGCTGATTTTATGAACATATAAACAACTTATGGCACTAGAATCTTAAATTAAGAATAATCGAATATCTTGATATATTATCAGTTGTAAGGTACATGAACGTTGCGTATGTCCTTAAGCGATGTTTAATGTAGCAGACAGAAAAATGATAGAACCATTAAGTTTACCATACTTTTTGAAATATAAAATGCAAAATAAATAATATTTTCCCATTCATTTTAATTGTGGTTTTTATTATCTTGCAAACTGATCTGAGATTAAAAAAAAAAAAAAAAAAAAAGCACACAACTTATTGGATAAAAATCTTATTCCACATGCTATAGTTTGTATATTTATTGCACACAGAAACATCACAAAGGAAATTGGCAGTCAATGTTTTTTTTGTCGAACTTGTAAAATGCATGTATATAATTGAATTTGACATTAAAAATTTGCTAAGCAAATATCTTTCAGCGACATCTAATTTCCTTTTACATTGTTGCATTGTATAAATTAATAAAAATCTTTCAATAAAGAAGGGCAAATATATTTCAAGAGGCCCATGCGCCACATCGCTCACCTGAGTATCTTTGGTGATGCAGTTCTATACCAGATTTCCCCTCTTTTTACATCTATTATAGCCCCTAACTCTCTCCTATCCCCTATCTTGATTTTTATAATTTAGAATCTACACTACCCCAGGATGCTCCCACCTAAGTTTCAGCTTTCCTGGCCCTCTGGTGCTTGAGAAGATTTTTCAAATATATTTCTATATAAAATTAAGACTCCCTATTGTGGTCCCACCCTACCACCAGGCGTCATGATTTTTACAATTTAGACTTTACACTACCCCAGGACCCTTCCACATAAGATTCAGCTTTCCTAGACCACTGGTTCCTGAGTAGAAGATTTTTAAAGATTGTTCACATATATTTCTATGTAAAACCTGGATTCCCTATTGTGGCCCCTCCCTACCACCAGGCGTCATGATTTTTTTTACAATTTAGAATCAAAACTATCCCAGGATGCTTCCACATAAGTTTCACCATTCCTGGCCCACTGGTTCTTGAGAGGAAGATTTTTATTGATTTTTCCTTTATATTTCTATGTAAAATTTGGATTCCTTATTTAGGCCCCTCCCTAATCCGGAGGTCATGATTTCTACAAATAAGAATCTACACTACCCTAGGATGCTTCCACATAAGTTTCAGCATTCCTGGCCCACTGGTTCTTGAGAAAAAGATTTTAAAAGATTTTCCTTTATATCTCTATGTTGACAATGTCTACGTAAAACTTGGATTCCTTACTTAGGCCCCTCCCTACCCCCGGAGGTCATGATTTTTTAGCTCTACTGGTCAGAGACCAGAAGAGCTTATGCGATAGTAATGCGTCCGTCATCCGTCCGTCTGTAAACAATTTTTCAAAATGCTACTCCTCCTACAGTTTTGGTCTGATTTCAATATAACTTGGCACACAAGTAGACTACACAAAGATACATAATTCTGTATATCGGTTTTTGATTTCGATGAACGGTGCTGCCGTTGTTACTAAAAATAGAAAAATTGTGAAAATCATTTAAAATGCTACTCCTCCTACAGTTCAAATCTGATTTCAGTATAACTTGGCACACAAGTAGACTACACTAAGATACGTAATTCTGTATATCGGTTTTTGTCATTATTTTATTTATTGCTTTTGTAAAGTTTTATATCCCAACTGCTACTTTTCTCTTTCTTTATTATAAGTACAAACATGTAGAGCTTCAGTCTCGACAGAGACTTCTGGTTACAATTCAGAATCTACACTACCCCAGTAATTCTTCCACATAAATTTCAGTTTTCCTGGCCCACTGGTTCTTGAGAGAAGATTTTTCCTATGTATTTCTATGTAAATCTTGGACTCCCTGTTGTGGCCCCATTCTACCCCCGGGGGTCATGATTTTTTACAGTTTAGAATCTACACTAGCTCAGGATGCTTAACTTTTCATAAGTTTAACTTTTTCTTGTCCAGTACTTCTTAAGGACATTGGCAACGTTTCTGGCTTTCGTATAGCATTTTTCAAGATTTTTTGAACAGGTTTAATGGTACCAAACATGTTCAATTCAGGTCCTTTTTACCCATCAAGCCAGCCTTCCTTTATAGATTTTGTCAAATCAATGTTTTTACAATTTCCAATGCATTTCCTATGTAAAATGTTGAAAAATTGGGCCTATATTATTTTTAACCATACGTTTTCTCCGAAACCCATTTTTTTCATAAGGTTTATACATAAAATACATTGTTGAAACCTTATTTACGTTGACATGCATGTACTTTGGCTGAAAATGCAAATATTGAAACAAAACACAGAAATACCAGCACAGTTCTTTTATTTTGAGTTACTTCCCTTAACATCTAATCAATATTCATAATGATCAAGAAACTGGTTGTTTGTTTCCATTCTGTAATTTACTTTATTAGAAACGAACTGTCATAAAACATGTTTGCAAGAATTTATTAGTAACTTTTAATGGGGCCTCCTTCACATAACCTAAAGAATCGTTCTAATCCGGTCTACCTAGCTATTACCACTTTCAGCCTAATTATTTCACACCTTTGCACTTCCCAGTATTCATGTACCTATTCTAAATGACGACCTGTTGACTGTCTGCCCTCTCAGCACAATGTAAACAAACCCATCACTGCTTTTCTTTTATTACTATAGAGTTGAATATATCCGATAAAAAAACACACGTACTTTTGTTTACCTCTCAGACTGTAACATATGCTTTATTTGTTTTCAGCGCCTAGAGAATTCCATACGGGAGATCACTCTCAATGACTTTTTTCAGAAGTGAAAAAAACTATGTATAAACCTTTTTTCTCCGAAAACACTTCGTTGCCAATGACCTGAAGAAGAAGATTTTTTAATGACCCCATCCTATTTTTGTATTTTCTTGATTATACCTCCTTTGAAGGAAACCTGGCCCTTTATTTTAATAATTTCAATTCCCCTTTACCCAAGGATGCTTTATATCAAATTTGGTTAAAATCGGCCCAGTGGTTCTTGAGAAGAAGTTGAAAATGTGAAAAGTTAACAGACGGACGGACAGACAGACAGACAGACAATGGGTGATCAGAAAAGCTCACTTGAGCTTTCAGCTCAGGTGAGCTAAAAACTCTAGCACTCTACTTACATGTTCGTTGTGACCTGTTTGTACTTAACCTTCATGGAAAAATATTTTACAACAGGGAGAATTTTGGAAAATCTGATATATTCCCTTAATATTTAGGCAAAAACAGAGAAAAAATCATGAAATTCGCCCGTGGCTTTCTCTCCCTTCTGAAGTGTCACGAAGGAACCTGAATCCTGGAGTGTGATGAACTGAGTGCAATAAAAATAGGGTAATTACAATTCTAAGAAATTATTCCTTTTATGAGTAATTTTCCATGCCAATTGTTTATTTTATCGTTTTATAAATTGCCTGAAACAGTACAGTTAATTGGAAACAAAAATATTCAAGATGGCGAGACTTGAATGATAAAGACTACAAACACATTTTTAAAATTCTGTCATGATTTTACAAATGAGATTTTATACTACTCCCTACTGTGGCCTCGCCCTACCCCTGAGGGCATGATTTTAACAGTTAAGATTCTACATTTCCCCAGGATGCTCACATAGGTTTCAGCTTTTATAGCCAAGTGGTTCTAGAGAAGATTTTTTTTTCAAAATCCTAAATATTTCTATGCAAAACATGGATTAACTATTGTGGCCTCGCCTTACCCCCGGGGGTCGTGATTTTTACAATTTAGAATCTCCACCACCCAGGATGTTTCCACACGAGTTTCAGCTTTTCTGGCCTAATCATTCTTCAGGAAAAGATTTTAAAAAAAATTCCTATATATTTCTATGTAAAGCTTGGATCCTCTATAATTGTGGCCCCGCCCTACCCCCGGGGATCATGATTTTAACAATTTAGAATCTACTATCCCCCGATTCAGCTTTTCTGGCTCAGTGGTTCTTGAGAAAAAGATTTAAAATTTTTGCCATATATTTCAACGTAAACTCTATTCCCGGGGGTTATGATTTTAACAATTAAGATTCTTCAATACCCCCAGGACGCTTCCACATAAGTTTAAGCTTTTCTGACCCAACGTGTCTGGAGATGAAGATTTTTTCAAGATTTTTCATATATATTTCAATGTAAAACTTGGATTTACTATTGTGACCCCACCCTACCCCCGGGGTCATGATTTTAACAATTTAGAATCTACACTACCCCAGTGGTTCTTGATAAGATATTTTAATGACCACACCCTATTTTTGTCTTTTCTTGATTATCTTCCCTTGTAAAGGGACGTGGTCCTTCATTTTAAAACAATTTAAACTTCCCATCACCCAAGGATGCTATGTACCATGTTACGTCAAAACTGGCCCAGTGCTTCTTGATAAAAAGTTGAAAATGTGAAAAGTTTACGGAGAGACGGACGGACGACGGGTAATCAGAAAAGCTCGATGAAGCTTTCAGCTCAGGTGAGCTAAAACGGTGCATGCAGTCTAATAATTTAGTAAGATTATAGTTTACGATATGTGTAAATGTAATCCTATGTAAATTCATGTAAATGTAATATTAGAAACAGGTTATGCATTTTACCCTTACAGTGCACCCGGGTGGTTACTGTACTAAAAAAACTAGAATTAACCAAAATGAACAAATTTACCCGCTAAGTTTTGTAGAGATGGTGTCAAGTCAGTACTACTTAGTAATATAGTAAGGACCCTCTCTACACCATTGAAATATATTTTTGGACTTTGAGAAAATTATAATGAATAAAGGTGTAAATATTGAACTTATTATATCTTTTTTATTTTCAAGGAATGAGTTCAACAGAAATCAGTGTTGTTTACTTCCATGTACATACAATAAACAATAATGTGTTCAATTGATTTATCTTGACCTTCTAAATTGTTATGAGTACTTGAATTTACT
>NW_026920319.1:0-16680 GCF_032062105.1 Saccostrea cuccullata
AATAAAATTCACAATATTATGAAAAATTGTGGTTCAATTTTGAAAATCAAGATCAAGAAGGCACAAATCATCAAGTTATAGCTATGACTGCTTCATAATCATAGGTGTGGGCAGTACATATATTTAGTACATCCAGGAATAAATTAATTTTGTCTGTTACAAGTTACATTTTACATACTTCACACATTTTGCAGAAAGAATATGCACAATGTATGGTACAACTTTTGCGTGTTATTATTTTTGTGCTTTTGTCGTTTAAGAAGGTGCTGGTATTTATTTCAGGAGCACGATAATGAAGCAGAAACTGTGATAAGTAGTCTGGCCAATAATTACGATGACGATGAACTGGATATAGGCAAGTCAATCAGCTTTATTTAAATCAAATTTTAATGAAAATCTCACTAATGTTACCAATAATATTCTCTTAGAAACTGCATTGTATTTATGATAATTGATATTTACATGTAAATGTTACATGTATTTTGTTTTCTCTAGCTGTGAAGCTTGTACAGGTGGACAGATACAGAACCAGGTTAAAAGAGCGTGAACGTCGGAAACGAATCGCCAGAGAATATAATCTAATTCAAACTGCAGCATCACTCATCAAACCCAAATCACAAACCCCCAAAAAGCGCACATCTAAAGAAGAAAAGTAAGTGGAGTTATATTAATCACATCTATTGATACGTCTACATACCAAGCTTATATTAATGATTATTTCTATAAAGTTAAAATCTAGAAGTTTCATTTACAGATTTAATAAAGATAAGATAGAAGAAAAGTAATTGCTGTTAAGTTAATTAAGTACTAGCTTATATTGTTCTTTAGTGTTTATGTTTGTTGTCGGAGTAATGCATATGAATGTGTTTTTTTTTTTCATGAAGGGAATTCCAGGAGAAAATGAAAATATTTGCTCAATTCCAGTCCTCATCGGATCATGAACAGTTTCTGGAGAAGTGTCAAGGTGGGAATATTCATCAAGTCTTGAAACTGAGTTTACTACACAAATCAAACTCAGACAAATTTAACTTAAAGTGCAATTCATATACTTGTTGAAATTTAAGTGAAATGAGATTTGTAGTATTGTGTACTTGGTGAATTATTACTGCTTCACTTCATTCATTAGAATTCACAGGCAAGCTGTATCTGTTGTCATTAATTAAAAAAATAATTGTTTTTTCTTATCTATGTGTATATAATATATCTGTTGTCATTAATTAATTAATTAATTATCTTATCAGAGGAGAAGGAGCTGAAGTCCAGAATCACAGAGCTGTGGAAATACAGGGAGAACGGGATCACCAAAATGGATGGTACGTAGCTCGCTCATCAAGTCTCTATTGTACAGTCACAGACTGGTGTAAATAAGCTGAAACACTTATGTTTAAATTATATATACATGGACTGTGTATTACAGTAAAAAAAAAAGATTAAGCATATAAGTTTGGGTCTCTGAGTTGAATTCTTCAAAATGTGTAGAACTTTTGTTTACCATTGCAGAGGTCGATGATTATGAGGATGAATTGTATAAGCGAGAGAAGAAAAAAGAGAATAAGAAAAAATTGGTGAGTTCTGGAATCCTGTAGTTCTATTAAGTCGACAGATTCTTTCTACTGTACAAGTAGGTCTCAGTGATAAGTCACAATTTTGTTAAATTATTAGCTGTTCTAATTTCTTACTTGATAAATTACAATTCTATTTAATTAACTATACAAAGTTTTAAGTGATAAGTGACTGTGATGTTAACATATGAAAAGTGACTGTGATGTAAACATGTGATAACTGTGATGTTAACATGTGAGACCTCTCCCCCTAGGGCAGCTCCTCACCAGTAAAGAGGGTGTCAATGGTCTCAAAAAAAGCCGCAGGCGGTATAGAGTGAGTACTATCTTAACCTCAGTTATTAAGGTTCACTGCGCCTCTGATAAGGGGAAATAATTCTTACTTAAAGTAAAATTTCTATCCAAATGACAATTTTAAAAAATGTCAAATTTTGTACATTGATCAGTGTTTTATATTTGATTCCATTTCATTTACAGAGAAAAATTAGATATACTCATCGACGACGAAGGTAAAGAATTTTAATTTTAAAAGTTGATACCGTAAATCTGGAAATTTTTGCTGTAGATAAATTTTTAGCAAATTTGCGAGTTCATTGCATTCGCAAAAATATTGTAAAGAGGTAGATTCACGTACTCCATAAAATGGCCCTGTCAATATACTAATTAACCGACCAAGTCCTTACGTCCTATTTCGATCATCAACATAAAGTAGAGACTTAGTGCTTTCATTTCCTATAAAAAAAATTCCTCTGAGAGTCCAAGTTTGGAAACTCAGGCGTTGTGAAACTGCAATGTTCTTGATTTTTGAAGAAAATGGGTGAAATTGAGCATCTTCAACTTTTGATAAAAATATGAGCCCACCCTGCGATCCAAAAATTCTTTCATGGATTAGGATCTTCTAAAACAGTTATTTCATTATTTAATTCAACATTTTAGATCAGAGGTTGGGGGCTATGCAAAATATTAAAAAAAACAGCTTAAATTTTTGGTCATTCTTAATGAAATTTTCAAGATTTGAGGAAAATGACGAAATTCATGACGTCATAATACATAGACAAGAGAAAAAATAACGTCATTTTTATTTGATATGAAGTCACCAAGGTTCTAAGTAAAATATAACATATTTTCAACTAAATTTGAGTAGTTCTTATTTTTTCAGAAATTCACAGGGCCAAAAATGGACCAGTGTGAACTTTCTTCTTTCCAATAAGAAAATGTGAACAAAGCAATGTTCATTCGCAAAATTTTGAAACGTAAAATTTGTCAATAGCATTTTGACCCGAATTCGCAAAATAAATTCGGCGTAAAAATTTCCAGATTTATGGTATGTATTAAATAGTATAAACACAGATAGAATTTTCATCTTCTAGAGATTTGGGAAATTATGCACAGAAAAAAGTTTTCCAGTGGTAGAATGAACAAAACATAATCATGAAACTGATATCAATGTTCATTTATGGCTCTTTTATTTCTTTAAAACTTTGAATCTTCAAATAGTTCATGTAATCGCAGTATGATATGAATTAGATATAAATAAATACATTTCATACATACATGTATTTCAGGGTTAAAAGATGAAGGAGAAGAAAATGAGATGAAGGATATGTCCATACTGCCCAGCTATGGCATGCTGTCAGAGAGAGAGAAGAAGGTAAGGATATGTCTATACTCCCCAGCTATGACATGTTGTCAGAGAGAGAGAAGAAGGTAAGGATATGTCCATACTCCCCAGCTATGACATGCTGTCAGAGAGAGAGAAGAAGGTAAGGATATGTCTATACTCCCCAGCTACGGCATGCTGTCAGAGAGAGAGAAAAAGGTAAGGATATGTCCATACTCCCCAGCTATGACATGCTGTCAGAGAGAGAGAAGAAGGTAAGGATATGTCCATACTCCCCAGCTATGACATGCTGTCAGAGGGAGAGAAAAAGGTAAGGATATGTCTATACTCCCCAGCTATGACATGCTGTCAGAGAGAGAAAAGAAGGTAATTACTGTTGTATAGATATTGTGGGTGTTGATATTGTCTGCAGTTGAGATAGCCTCAATAGTAGTGTTGGCAAATCGGACGATTTTGAGTAACCGGTTACTGACTTAATCTTCCGATCGAGTACCCGGTTACTCGTATGTTTTTTTTTATATTGTTTTCGTGTTTATTATTAATCTCACCCTTTTACTTATTGGTAGAAATAAACCACAAATGTAACGTATATGAACATTATATGAATACAAACTAAAAGAAACAAACACACAATATCTTTGAAGAATTTTGATTTTAAATGTGACTTGAAACGGGCAGTCTGTTTATTTTTGAGAAAATAATTTTATCAAAACATGAGGGCAAACGATTTTGCAACTTGATGATAACATTTCGTGTCATGGAGAAAATGCGTTCTGGTCGTACTGAACTAGCGGGAATTGCTAAGAATCATCGAGCGAGAATGGATATAGCCGTGTTTATTTTTTCCGAAATATGTTTCAATCTAAGGTGATTTAGAATATGTGTAGTTCCACCCCTATACGACAACTTTGATTCACAATAATTTGCATCTTACAGATTTTGAGTCAGTCGCTCTTTAACAATATTTCCAAGCTTTAGATGTTTGTAGCGGCATTTTGTTAAAGCATGACCCTCTGACTAACACAGGTCTAAATGGGGTAATTATAACGCAGGTCTTCAAAATGTGTACCCTCTGGCAATTAAAGTCATCAATTAAACTAATCAAAACAAATCGATCCAATTAGTGAACCTCTAGAGCAAGCCTAACGGTAATTAAATTAGGGAAATGTGTCAATATACATTTACAAATAACTTAAAAATTATTTTTTACGTATTTACTATGAAAAATGTATTTTTATCCGTGTAACAGAGTAGCAGTTTTATTAACCGATATTCGCATAACCGGGTACTCGTTGCCAACACTACTCAATAGAGTATGTATTGTCAAATGCTTTTGACTTAAATATAGACAACCTCAATAGAGTATTTTTAGGTAAACTGCAATATAGAACAATTAAGAATTTAAACTTTTTGCAGTAGCTTTAATTTTGTGAAATTTTACTGCATGTAGTGTATAATGTTAAAAACACACTTACTTGAAAGGCTCTTAATTTTAAATCTTTGATTTTTTTGTAGCTCTGCAATTCCATTGGGATGACCCCAGCAAACTATATGACCATCAAAACTTGTATAATCAAGGTGAGATTAACACTTAAAAGGAAGACATTGTCAAAATTCCAAGAGGTGCCAGTAGATATGTATAATTGATATTTCCAGTCAAAAATCATAAACAGCGGATTCCTAGAAAAGTATTTGATAATATCCAGAGAATAATGTAAGTTCTTATGTTATCAAAAGTTAAGATGATGATGAAACATGCTTTGAATCTGAACAAAATATTTGTAGGACTACCTACAGCGTCGGCAGGGTATCCCAGTCAAGATCCGCTATCCTAGCGGGCTGGACAAGACCCACCGACGGAAAATCATGAGCTTCCTGACGGACAACGGCTGGATCATGGCTGTCTGAAGGAGGTGAAAAGGGAGGGGTAAACAGAGAAGGGGCCAGTGGGAAGAGGCTGGTCTTCACGGAGCAGGGAATTACAGGAGAGAGGGACCATGTGATGTAAGGCGGGGCTGTGAGAGGCTGAGGAAGTGGGGGCACCACACCTGCTGACAGACAAAGTGATTGAAGGATGAGAGAATGGATTTCTTAGTAAAGGAAAGGATTTGCAATAATTTAAAAAAATGTACAAAACTGGTTATGCTTATGTTGAACAGAGAGCACTAGAAACGTTTATGTTTTGTGGTTTGTTAAAGCATTGTCTTTAGTTTTGGTTTTTGAGGTAAAAATGCAACTAGAAGTTGTAAAAAATAGTTATTAAAGGTGATGAGAGATATTGATGTACACACTTGTACATGTATGCACTGCCATGGAACACTCAAAGTTCTTTGTACATAGATATTACCGCCTGTTTTCTTCTAATCATTTTTTCCGTCCAGGAAACTTGATGTTAATTTTTTGCTTCTTAATGTTTATATTCTGTGTTAGGCACTCAGAAATTCCATTTATTACTGTACATGAATTTTGTAAGGAGGATAAAGAGTCATGTTTTGGCAACTTCAATAGTGACTTACGGTTCATATAATTTAAATTCATTATTTAAGAATGAATTCCCGTAGAATTGATAGAACAAATGAAAGTGCAGATTCATTTCAATTTTCTCCAAAGGTGTCAAGTTCTAAACACTCAAACTATTGTACATCCAGTATTCATATTTCATATTAACATGATTAATCATTGAATCATTAATTAAGGTCTGAGTTCACTGTTAGTACTCTAAGGTGAGATTGTGTCAATGTTTTATTATTGTACGACTCGTACAGATTTTTATCTTTGTATAAAAGGTTTTACATGGTGTGTGTTTTTTTTATTAGTTAATTGTGTAATTTATTTTGTATGGAATTGTATGATTGATTGATTGATATAAAATTTTGTGAGGTTTCACCAGGAAGTCTGGAATTTCATCTAATGAGATTTATTTCTGTTCATAATGAACGTAAGCTTTAATTTAACTATTAAAAATACAAAAGAAATTCTGTTGTGTTTTTAATGCATTTTGGAACAGCATTTTTGCAAATAAATGGTGATGGGTCATGAAGTACACTGTTGGATGAATTCTAAGAAACAGAAAGCAGAAATACAGACACAAACATGACAAAACTTGACAGTGATTAATTTTTGAAGAGAATTCTAGTACATGAATGTGTTTTATACTAGTCATCAAGTATTTCTCAGATTACTGGACCTGGCTTGTTATTACTGAATCTTGATTTCCCGGAACCTTCATGTGTGCATTTTCCATTTAGAAATTTAGTTTTTAGGAGCTTTACCAGGGAACTTGACAAATCTTTATGAGCGTTTGTCAGGAATTGGAATTGAAGCTGAAGGTGCAAAGTAACTCTATTTCAATGTTACCGTTAATGTCAAAGGACAGGCTATTAGCGTTGACACAGGACTTGGCTTTTGGATCCATTATGTTATTTCATGTTCAAAGTAATCATGCATTCCTCTGCATGAACACAGTGTTTTCCACTGTCCTACATTAGCCAGGTATATAGAACATATTATTGTCATACAAAAATTATTATAGAGCACCAAGTATAGTAATCTCAGCGAGATGTCGTAGGGACTAAAATATCTGGTCGGACGTCCACTAAATCCCTAATAACTTTATATGGCACCTGTCTGAGATGTCGTAGTGGACGTCCGACCAAATATTTTAGTCCCTACGACATCTCGCTGAGATTACGAGTATAGCTTTTTATTAATTATTAATACTATTTAAATTTAGAAGTCCGTTTGCACAGGGCCAGTGTATAATCACCAGGTTTGATGGAACGCTGTAGATGTAGACAGCTGAAGAATGGAAATTAGTCGGTCATAGTTTACAGACTAGTAGAATATCAAAATATGAATTAAAGCAACTTTCTAAAAGGAATATTACATTCAGATATGTCTGCTATTCTAATTAAAATGTAACTGAATCTGGAAACTTAGCAAATATAAGTCAAAGGGTGGCTAATTATACAAAACTTTTAAAGCACTTATACAACCGTTATAGAATCTATCCGGAATTACGTAGGATTTTCGGAAATATCTTACTTTTACACAGACCGGAAATACGTTCTGGAGTGGAGTGACCGTCTGATTTGTCAACAATGAGACCCAGATAACAAATTCTAGAATGTGATTTCTTACTAATCGTAAATTAGATACTAAAAACAATGTCTGTAGTTGATAGGATAGTTTAAAAAGTGCAATGAACATAAGTTATGACGCTTGAACCGGCGTCCATCGGCTCACATCGTCACGGACTGGCGACCCCTTGGAAAAACTGTCAATACTGCTCTCTTCATTTTAAGTCCCCGCGGGAATTTTCTCGGCACTTGAGGGAATCCCACTGTTCTAAGGAGGGGGGATCTTACGTGTGTAGGTATGGGCCTAACAATATATGCCCCTCGCTGCCTCTGGAAGGTGTCAGTGACATGGATTATGAAAACCACATAGCACGGGACCATGTCCAGGCCTCGGGGAGAAAGAGATCGGGTCAGTATTGGTCAATGTCAGGGAGAAAGAGATCGGGTCAGTATTGGTCACTGTCAGGGAGAAAGAGATCGGGTCAGTATAAGTCGATGTCAGGGAGAAAGAGATCGGGTCAGTATTGGTCACTGTCAGGGAGAAAGAGATCGGGTCAGTATTGGTCAATGTCAGGGAGAAAGAGATCGGGTCAGTATTGGTCAATGTCAGGGAGAAAGAGATCGGGTCAGTATCGGTCAATGTCAGGGAGAAAGAGATCGGGTCAGTATTAATCAGTATCAGGGAGAAAGAGATCGGGTCAGTATTGGTCACTGTCAGGGAGAAAGAGATCGGGTCAGTATAAGTCGATGTCAGGGAGAAAGAGATCGGGTCAGTATTGGTCACTGTCAGGGAGAAAGAGATCGGGTCAGTATTGGTCACTGTCAGGGAGAAAGAGATCGGGTCAGTATTGGTCAATGTCATGGAGAAAGAGACCGGATCAGTATAAGTCGATGTCAGATGAGCTTGATTAGGCTGTTATGTAGAAATCTAATCGGTAAATAAATGATGCTGCTTCCATTTAAAGCTCAACATAACAATTGTTCTGTTGTCGATGCAAGATGTAATGTTGTATGAATGCTAAAAATGGAAACTTTATTGTGAAAGGATTATAATTATATGAGTTGGGTTATATTTCATATCATCTAAATTTAAGAACGGTAAAGAATTGCATGACAAATGCACAGGAATAGACTGAATCTGATTGAATATCGTTTCAAACGCAGGTTTTGTATTTAATTTTGTAGAGACCCAGGAGGACCAGTGTTTTGTTGTGTCGCCTCCAGGGACAATTCCGTCAGTCGTGCACGACCAGCACAGATGGACGGTGTTTGATTCCAAGGTCAACCTACCTGCGGCCCTGAATGACCCCCTCAGGGTCAAGAGAGAGACCGACTTCTTCACCAAAACCTGGGGCCAGGAATTCTATGAAAAGATGTATGTCCCAGAGTCCAGATATCTTCCAGAAATTGACAGGAGATTTTTTGAAAAATATAAGCATAGAATTTCAAAGGTAGGGAAATTTGTTTGGTTTTCTTCTCCCGCCTGACTTTAAATGGCATACACAAAATTTTTTTTAACCTCATGGAAGCAATTATTTCTATTATGCACTCTGGAAAAATAGATTTTTAAAAAATTATGCATCATTGATCATGTTGATGTTGAAATTTTCTGAGAAACAAAATTTTCTCACCTTATCATGCTTACCAATCCAATTTTGAATCAGGAGAGGGCAAAGTAAGGCCTTTCATAGCTTTATTTTACACAGCTGCATACATCATGTACATGGAAGTAAACAATTTACCGGCAGTTTTTATTTGCAGAGATATAGAAGGTATGCTAGATATAAACATCAGATTGACCAAGAAGCCCCAGGGGGAGAATCATTTCTTCAACAAATGGGTGAGTAAGAGTTGCTAAAAATTTTTAACAAACCGAAAAATTTATTTCTTCAACAATTGAGTGATTTTATAATTTCTTCAACAAATTGGCAAGTTTAGCATTTCTTCAACAATTGGATGAATTTAGGATTTCACACACACACAAAAAAAGGCGAGTTTATAATTTCATTTTTATATCATACACTTAACATATTAAGCTCATCTAAGTCAAAGATCAGTTTTATTTTTCTTATCAAAGTTTATTTTTCTAATCATCTGTTAAAATAGCTGTCCATACATGTATCTGTCTTATAACATTTCAGTGGTTTTCTTTTGTGTATTGTGATGTTAATTAAGGAATGAAGCTTATTTCAACTTATGTTATCCGATATATAACATAACTTGGGGCAGTTTACGCGAAGCGGTTTATAAGAAAGCGTAAACTGTCCCAAGTTTTGTTATATCAGATTACATAAGTTGAAATTAGCTTCATTCCTTATAATTTAATTTCAGTGTAGATAATGAGACAATATTTCCTCCAAAAAAAGGCTTCAAAGTGTGCATTATTTTAAAAGTAACGTCAAGCGGAGTGATACGTTTTTGACGTAACTCATTGTGACGTATGCAAGTTATGTTATACAAAATGTTATATGTTCCTCTGAATGATTCAGCCAATGAAATTGCTTGGTACAAGTGAAATTAAATTATTTTGGTGTAATAGATGTACATATCTGAATATACATATGTATTTGAATTATTTTTTTCTTGCAGAAAAAAACAGAGCAGAACTCCAACAATTACCAAAGGTAAATCATTAAACTTGTAAATGATGTTGTAATTCATATACATGTATTACTTTACTGTAAACTTGATTAGTGTTGTATACCACCACTGTAAATAAGAAATACAAGATTTCATATACTTAATACACAGCATCTCTCAATCTATGGCAAACTTTTACTTTAATTTTTGTAGCATCACAAAAAGAGTTGTCAAACATATTCAAAGCATGTTTTGGTCGCTGTATATTGCGGCTGGCCATCAGTATAGATGTTGTATTTTATTGTTATTTTGTGTTTTGTAGTTGTTCATGCTGTCTAACTTTGACCTGTTTTGATGTGTTTAATATTTTGTTGTTCTGTCATGTTTTGTAATTGTTCATTCTGTCAAAATTTGACCTTTATTGATGTATTTGATATTTCATTGTTCCATCGTGTATTGTAGTTAATTAGTTGTTCATGTTGTGGAACTTTGACCTGTATTGATGTATTTACTGTTAAATTGTTCGGTCATATTTTGTAGTTGTTCATGCTGTCAAACTTTGACCTGTATTGATGTATTTACCGGTACTATTTATAATTGTTCTGTCATGTTTTGTAGTTGTTCATGCTGTCGAACTTTGACCTGGAGAATTCGGACACATTCAATGCTGTGTTTCCGTGGTCACAAGTAGAGGAGTGCAAGAAAAATGGAGGATCATCCCAGTCCTCCAAACTTCTACAAGAGAAGGTAAAACAAACAAACAGTGCTCTTAAACATGTTAAGCTGTACAGCAATATTGTGTCAAGTTATAGATTCTTCAATCTATAGTTGTCAATTCACCTTTACAGCAAATTACATGCTTCGATTCCTTTTATGTATAAAAATCAAGAAGTCTGTTTGAATTCCATTGAAATAAACAACATTGGTAAATAATAAATGTGTATTTTTTAGACACGTTTTCTGAAAAAACATAAAATAAATTGTGTATTCTTTTGAATAAGAATCTCTTATATTCTCCCTTTGATTTGTTAATCATGTTAATCATGGTAAGTTGTTAGATTGTTTTTTATGGTAAAGCTATCTTTTTTCTCCAGTTGAGCCATTACTTGGATGTGGTGGAGGTACACATCGCTAAACAGATTTCTACCAAGTCTGACACCTTCTTCCAGGCCGTGTCGTCCCACGACGTTCTACAGGAAAACATGCTGAAGACCTGTCAGACCATCAAACAACTGAGGTACAGGCAAAATGGACATTCCTATTTAGAAGCCTATATTTTATCTTGAATGGAAGAATATACATTTTAATACATCATCAATTTAAAAATAACAAAACCATTAAAAAAAAGTTTTCAGTACATTTTGATTAAGATCTTTATAGACAGTGCTGACAATCCAGTCTGTTTAGAAAGTTCTATAATTTGGTTTCTGACTGTCAGAGCTCTAAGATTTTGACTGTCAGAGCTCTAAGAATATGGTTTTTGTCCTTCAATTTCTACTAGGGATAAGATCCACAGCATTGATGAACTCTTGACCCAGGGGTCATTAAAGATAATGAAGCTGTCCCAGACCAGGGCAAACTATGTCAAACTTCATGATAAGGTCAGTATTGACAGAGTCAAGGGTCAACAAAACATGTACCAGTGGTACAGATTTGTAAATAGTAAACAAAAAGACTGTTTTCAAACATAGTTTTGGCAGATGTGACTGGTTGGCAGGGGGATGCTCAGTCCTCCACAGCACCTGATCCCATCTCTAATGTTTTGGTGGGGCCTTGTTTGCCTTGCCCCTATTTTGTATTGTTTAATGGACTTTTGAGCTGTGAATCCTGTTCGTTATGTCCATATATTTCATAGTCCTTATTGAGATTAAGTTGTATCACTGAGTCTTTATTCAAGTCCATTCATTATTTGTATACTTCAGCTGAAGTTGATGTCTACGGTCCACCAAACACAGCCAACCATTCAGCTGTTACTGTCCACTCAGGAGTTTGTAGGGGCACTAGATCTCATCTCTACCACCCAGGAAGTCCTGACTCAGGAACTGGCCGGGGTCCACAGCTTCAGGTATATCATACTATATACACACTGAAGTTGTGAAAATGTCAAATGAAATGCAGAGGCCCTTTTAACAAAGGCAGAATTTGTCACTAGGAATACTATACCAGTTTCATTTGAATTTCCATCAGTTATCAATGTACATGTACAACTTCCATAAAAATAATTCTTTTTTGTATATTAAACTACAGTACAACTTTGATATATAAATGAAATTACTCTGATGAAAACATTTATTGTTTAAACTATTTTACGGTAACCATGTTTAAGTGATGCACAAAGTTTTTATACTGCAAAAAGACATGAAAAATTTATTAAATTTGAACTTAGACATATTCTTACTTGAGTCCCTGACATATATAATTTATATTTATGATTGTAGACACTTAAGTTCCCAGCTGGCAGAACTGGAGAATATCATTGAGAAAATGTTACAGGAGGACTTTGCTAAGTGTGTGTCCGCGGACCTCAATCGTCCTGTCACAGACAAAGAACCTTTGCTGGAAGAGGTAGGTCCAGGTCAAAGTAAATCTGTAAGGCAAAAAAATATCATCTTTAGTTTCTCAGACCAAAAACTTATAATGTGATGGGCTGGTGGATTTTTTTTTTCAAATGATAGTGAACAACCAAATCTGACTTTTTTGTCTCTTATATTATTTGATTCTAAATAAACATTTAAATAATGTTTTTGAAAATGTTAATTAAAAGTTAAATGATGAAGTGGGAAACATAAAATCTAAAATGCTTTTCAAAGATATTATCAATGTGACAGTGTTTGACCTAGTGTAGGGTCGCATGAGAAACTCAAGATATTTTTCTTCCTAAATAAGGATCTTTTATATCATAATTTTACTAATTGATGCTCCCCTGAACACATGATTTTTTTAAGTGCATAGACGTGTATCAAATTATACTGATTAGATACTAGTTCTTTATCTCAGTCTTTAACTGAACTTCATTTTATTGTGAGGCTAGGAAAAATTTGTATGTATATATTTTATAATAAATGATATGAAATGAATGATTATATCAATACTGCATCATAGTCATGCAATTATCTTGGATTTTTCAGGAGAAGATTGTCTCCCTTGTGTTTGGAATGCTCAGGAAAAGTCGCTTTAATTTTGTCAATGTATATAGAGAGGAGGCTTTTACAGCATTCAAGGCTATAGTTAAACAGGTTAGTATATAGGGGTCAAGGCCATTGGTAAACAGATTAGTACAGAGGGGTCAAGGGCATTGTTAAACAGGTCAGTACAGCAGGGATAAGGCCATTGTTAAACAGGTTAGTACAGCAGGGTCAAGGGGCTTGTTAAACAGGTCAGTACAAATGGGTCAAGGCATTGTTAAACATGTCAGTGCAGAGGGGTCAAGGCCATTGGTAAACAATTTAGTACAGCAGGGTCAAGGCCATAGTCAAACAGGTCAGTACAGCAGGGTCAAGGTCTTTGTTAAACAGGTTAGTACAGCAGGGTCAAGGCCAGTGTTATTCATGTCAATACAGAGGGCCTGAGTTACACATATTAGTGCAAAAAGGTCAAGGTCATTGTTTAACAGGAAAGTACAGAAAGGTCAAGATCATTATCTATCCATTGCAGAATGGTAATCATGAAAGCAGGTATAAGTTTTATATATCAAGAAGATAAAAACAAAGCTAGATTAAGGAATATTATAGTCAATCATTATAAGGCAAATGTTTGACCAATGTACCTTTCACAGAGCACAGTGTTTAAGACAGTATATATAGTGTAGCTTAATTATGCCATGTGATTATCAGGGAAAAAAAACAGTGGTGTTTCTATTTACAGACTGTGGTAGAGGCCGTGTCAGAAGCTGAGAATGTTGACACAGAGGATGAAAACATCACCAGGTATAGTATCTGTTGTATATAACCTGGATATAAAGGGGTCACTGATCTCAAAATCACCAGGTATAGTATCTGTTGTATTTAAAGGATTCACTGGTCTCTAAATCACCAGGTAGAATATCTGTTGTATATAAAGGGGTCACTGATCTCAAAATCACCAGGTATAGTATCTGTTGTATATAAAGGGGTCACTGGTCTCTAAATCACCAGGTATAGTATCTGTTGTATCTAAAGGGGTCACTGATCTCTAAATCACCAGGTATAGTATCTGTTGTATATAAAGGGGTCACTGCTCTCTAAATCACCAGGTATGGTGTCTGTTGTATATAAAGGGGTGACTGATCTCTAAATCACCAGGTATAGTATCTGTTGTATATAAAGGGGTGACTGATCTCTAAATCACCAGGTATAGTATCTGTTGTATATAAAGGGGTCACTGGTCTCTAAATCACCAGGTATAGTATCTGTTGTATATAAAGGGGTCACTGGTCTCTAAATCACCAGGTATAGTGTCTGTTGTATATAAAGGGGTCACTGGTCTCTAAATCACCAGGTATAGTATCTGTTGTATATAAAGGAGTCACTGATCTCTAAATCACCAGGTATAGTATCTGTTGTATATAAAGGGGTCACTGGTCTCTAAATCACCAGGTATGGTGTCTGTTGTATATAAAGGGGTCCTTGATCTCTAAATCACCAGGTATAGTATCTGTTGTATATAAAGGAGTCACTGATCTCTAAATCACCAGGTATAGTATCTGTTGTATATAAAGGGGTCACTGGTCTCTAAATCACCAGGTATAGTGTCTGTTGTATATAAAGGGGTCACTGGTCTCTAAATCACCAGGTATAGTATCGGTTGTATATAAAGGGGTCACTGGTCTCTAAATCACCAGGTATAGTATCTGTTGTATATAAAGGGGTCACTGGTCTCTAAATCACCAGGTATAGTATCTGTTGTATATAAAGGGGTCACTGCTCTCTAAATCACCAGGTATAGTATCTGTTGTATATAAAGGGGTCACTGCTCTCTAAATCACCAGGTATAGTGTCTGTTGTATATAAAGGGGTCACTGGTCTCTAAATCACCAGGTTTAGTGTCTGTTGTATATAAAGGGGTCACTGGTCTCCAAATCACCAGGTATGGTGTCTGTTGTATATAAAGGGGTCACTGATCTCTAAATCACCAGGTATAGTGTCTGTTGTATATAAAGGGGTCACTGGTCTCTAAATCACCAGGTTTAGTGTCTGTTGTATATAAAGGAGTCACTGATCTCTAAATCACCAGGTATAGTATCTGTTGTATATAAAGGGGTCACTGATCTCTAAATCACCAGGTATAGTGTCTGTTGTATATAAAGGGGTTACTGGTCTCTAAATCACCAGGTATGGTGTCTGTTGTATATAAAGGGGTCCTTGATCTCTAAATCACCAGGTATAGTATCTGTTGTATATAAAGGAGTCACTGATCTCTAAATCACCAGGTATAGTATCTGTTGTATATAAAGGGGTCACTGGTCTCTAAATCACCAGGTATAGTGTCTGTTGTATATAAAGGGGTCACTGGTCTCTAAATCACCAGGTATAGTATCGGTTGTATATAAAGGGGTCACTGGTCTCTAAATCACCAGGTATAGTATCTGTTGTATATAAAGGGGTCACTGGTCTCTAAATCACCAGGTATAGTATCTGTTGTATATAAAGGGGTCACTGCTCTCTAAATCACCAGGTATAGTATCTGTTGTATATAAAGGGGTCACTGCTCTCTAAATCACCAGGTATAGTGTCTGTTGTATATAAAGGGGTCACTGGTCTCTAAATCACCAGGTTTAGTGTCTGTTGTATATAAAGGGGTCACTGGTCTCCAAATCACCAGGTATGGTGTCTGTTGTATATAAAGGGGTCACTGATCTCTAAATCACCAGGTATAGTGTCTGTTGTATATAAAGGGGTCACTGGTCTCTAAATCACCAGGTTTAGTGTCTGTTGTATATAAAGGAGTCACTGATCTCTAAATCACCAGGTATAGTATCTGTTGTATATAAAGGGGTCACTGATCTCTAAATCACCAGGTATAGTGTCTGTTGTATATAAAGGGGTCACTGGTCTCTAATCCTCCACAGAAATACAGTGAAACATAGTTACAACATAATGCATAAAGCAAACACTAGGTATATATGTCTTAAAAAGATTTACTGGTCTGTAATCCTCCTCAGAAATATAGTTAAACATTGATAAAGCAGACCATCATAAGGAAAATTAATGTGTTTATAAAAGTCATGCTTTGTCAACAAGAAATACATGATTGTATACAGCTGTACATGCTGGATATGATACAAATATTGGCATAATATATCAGCTTACACATTCATGATTTATGGTATACATCAAAATACAGGAATTTAATTTATTTTTCTGCAAATGTTTATTAGATCATTAAAATGAATTTAATTTAATATGTTTTATTGGTTACCTTGTTATAACTTTGTTCTGCAGCCTGGCCGATCAGATGAGGATGCTGAATTACTCTCAATGGATGGAATTGATCAAACAAATCTTCTCTAATTTATTGGTGCATCTCAACAGAGCAAAGGTAATGGGAATTAAATCATAATCAGAAATCAAATAAATAATGAAAAAATGGGACATTGCATTTGATAGAAGTTCAGTAAAAATAGGTTTTGCCTGTGTTTTGCATGAAAGCACTTAACATTTATTGTTCATGCTGCATTGCATCTTAGGAACAAATAAATGTTGGAGGAAAGTGAATTTCCCCTTCAAAAATTCAAGTTCAATCTCTTCAATATTGTGAAGAAAATATGAGATTTTATAAATAGTAAAATGTAGATAAACCCTGATTTCTAAAAATTGATTTCTTTGATTTTTTTGAAGCCTTACTCCCTACACAGTTTTAG
>NW_026920320.1:0-16817 GCF_032062105.1 Saccostrea cuccullata
ACCATACGACATGGAAATCATAATATATAGTTGTAGATGGTTGAGATGAACATCTTTGCTTCAGAAATGTATTACAAAATATTAACCGATAAAGAGTTGTCGATTTGAAGACGTTTGGCCCCTCTTGGACCCTAATTCGAGTGCCCAGCCCCTTTTTCGGGATCTCATCTTAAAGATCTTAAGATTTTAAACATTTTGTGTTCAACAATTGTTCAGAAATTCTTTTTCGTTTTTGAGATATTAGAAAAAGAAATTTTTAGGGGCCAACCCTTCAACTCCTTAATGGGGACGTTTAGCAAAAAATGAAAGGTTGCATATTGTTTAGAACATTATTTTGAACAACTTTTGTTCAATATTGCTTATCAAAATATTTCTCCCTTCCGAGATATAAAGCATCAAAGATTTAGCATTCTGGCCCCTTGTGGCCCCTAATTATGTACCATACGACATAAAAACCATAATATATAGTTGTAGATGGTTGAGATAAACATCTTTGCTTCAGTAATGTATTACAAAATATTGACTTTTAAAAAGTTATTGAATAAAAACTGTTGGCCCCTTTCAGCCCTTAATTTGATGAGTCAGCACATTTTTCTTGATATCATATGAAAGATCTTGATATTTTGCACAAATGTTGTTCAGTATGTTTTAACAAAATATTTATATTTTAAAAGATATGATACAAAATGTCTCAAAAAATCACTCATAAAACGTGTCCTAAATTTTGACCCCTACCAAGCTTCCATACTAGGCACTTCCAGAAAATATCCTGACCATGTTGCAACGTGGCAACATGTCCTCTATCATCACTAAAAATTTCAGCTTTCTAGCTTGAGCCGTTTTTGAGTTCCATCACAGACAAGGAGGTCCTCCAAATTTTGATCAAAGGGCGATAACTCCCGACCGGAAGTGATTTTCCAAAAAAAATTTGCCGGAATTAACTTCAGATGAAACGCATCAACGACTGTGAAAATTTGATCCAAATCGAACGAGCCATCTCCGAGAAATCGTCTGCACAAATTTTGTAAGAAGAAAAAAGAATAAAAATAATAATAACTAGAAAGTCTGCTATTGCAAGCAATAGCATATGTCGCCCCGTATTAGACAAGACTTTCATTTTTATCATCACTAAAACAAAAGTCCATAAGCTAAGTTTGAAAACCTTTGAGTTATATCAGTCCTTTCCATTGGAAACGGAAGACCTTAATTCGGTACATCCCACTCATTATTTTTAGAATCGGTAGGAGAAGAAAGTAGTGCAGGAAAATTACAAGTTCCTCAATTTGCAGACTTGCATAAAAGAAATCTGGCAGATGTACTGAACTGAGCCTCATACTTGTTAATTGGCAGTATCTTTCCTATCATAAAAGCTTGGGAAATGTAATTTATGAAGAAGATCAGCCGAATTATTTTGTGTATTGTAACGCCAGTGGGAACTCTGAAATTTCCCTCTTTCACTTTCATTTTAGAGGTTCTACCGAAAAACGAATCTGACATGCCACCATCAATTCGAGCATTTCTGCATTGCAGAGAGCTGATGTGTGTTATGAGATAATAAATCATGTGTGAACTTTCTCAGTTTAGCGGAATCATGAACATTTTCGGCGAGATGAATGTTTTGTATACAGTGGTGATCAAGGCTTTGCGAACCATCAGGAGCGGATCAAAGAATTTATGAATGAATAAAAACTATGGAAATGACGTACCAATTTTTTAATTTATACTTGCACTATCTAATGAAATGAATAATATACAAGTGATAGATATACAAGAAAACGCGAAATGATAATAAATGCAGCTGACAATCGTTATTTTTTTTTATATAGATAAAATAAAATATTTATAAATTCAAGAGACAAAACAGAAGGAGAATGAATGATGGCAAAATATCACATGACGGGAACTGAATTTTATGAATGAAGATTTTAAAAAGTTACTTGTAAGTTGTATATGTTATATCTGTGTATTCTACTTGGCTGTGTGCTTCATAAAAAAAGGGGGGGGGGCGTCTTGAACATAGTAAATAGCCATAACGTTTGAACGGTAAGTACTAGGGCTTTCGTATTTCAAATATGTAATCCTTGTGAAAAGAACTTTTATTGGATACGACGAACTTTGACCCTTTGACCTAGACCTTGGAGAACACATGTGTACATCTGAATCTTTTTTTCTGTTTCGTTTCTATGGCAACCGTGAGCGACTCATTACAATTATTTTGAAAGTAGAAATCACTTTGACACATTGCAAGGAATAAACATTGAAAGTTTCAAAACGATTGCCTGAGTAGTTATTGAGAAAATCGAAATTAAAGAATTTTAACTTTCACCTGGTTTCCATGGCAATAATCGATTATATGAAAATTTTAAATACAAGTTGCAGAACTACAGATACTAATCATTAAAATAAGAAAAGTTTCATGACGAACGTTTAAGGGACCAGAGAGAACACTCTCGGACAAAATTTGTCGCTTTTTACAGGTTTCCATGGCAACGGTAGACATATTGGAACTGAACGACCTCACTGCACAACTACAACCAGTGATCGTCCTTTGAAGGAAAGTTTCAGGAAGATTGTCCCAGCCATCTCCGAGAAACAGCCTGGATAAAAAAAACATGCGTACAATATCAATATGTCGTCCCCGACTTCGTTCGGGGCGACATAATAACTCCTGAATTTTTCTCATCAATAACTCCTGAATTTTCCCCTTCAATTCGAGCATTTCTGCATTGCAGAGAGCTGATGTGTGTTATGAGATAATAAATCATGTGTGAACTTTCTCAGTTTAGCGGAATCATGAACATTTTCGGCGAGATGAATGTTTTGTATACAGTGGTGATCAAGGCTTTGCGAACCATCAGGAGCGGATCAAAGAATTTATGAATGAATAAAAACTATGGAAATGACGTACCAATTTTTTAATTTATACTTGCACTATCTAATGAAATGAATAATATACAAGTGATAGATATACAAGAAAACGCGAAATGATAATAAATGCAGCTGACAATCGTTATTTTTTTTTATATAGATAAAATAAAATATTTATAAATTCAAGAGACAAAACAGAAGGAGAATGAATGATGGCAAAATATCACATGACGGGAACTGAATTTTATGAATGAAGATTTTAAAAAGTTACTTGTAAGTTGTATATGTTATATCTGTGTATTCTACTTGGCTGTGTGCTTCAAAAAATGGGGGGGGTCGTCTTGAACATAGTAAATAGCCATAACGTTTGAACGGTAAGTACTAGGGCTTTCGTATTTCAAATATGTAATCCTTGTGAAAAGAACTTTTATTGGATACGACGAACTTTGACCCTTTGACCTAGACCTTGGAGAACACATGTGTACATCTGAATCTTTTTTTCTGTTTCGTTTCTATGGCAACCGTGAGCGACTCATTACAATTATTTTGAAAGTAGAAATCACTTTGACACATTGCAAGGAATAAACATTGAAAGTTTCAAAACGATTGCCTGAGTAGTTATTGAGAAAATCGAAATTAAAGAATTTTAACTTTCACCTGGTTTCCATGGCAATAATCGATTATATGAAAATTTTAAATACAAGTTGCAAAACTACAGATACTAATCATTAAAATAAGAAAAGTTTCATGACGAACGTTTAAGGGACCAGAGAGAACACTCTCGGACAAAATTTGTCGCTTTTTACAGGTTTCCATGGCAACGGTAGACATATTGGAACTGAACGACCTCACTGCACAACTACAACCAGTGATCGTCCTTTGAAGGAAAGTTTCAGGAAGATTGTCCCAGCCATCTCCGAGAAACAGCCTGGATAAAAAAAACATGCGTACAATATCAATATGTCGTCCCCGACTTCGTTCGGGGCGACATAATAACTAGATGACGATCTCGTTGCGAGCAACGAGTGGGTCTTCCGTCCAATTCTTGATGAGATGAGATAAGATTTTGATTGCGATTTTCATTCTAAAATAATGATTTACCACAATCTGTAAAAAGACATTGAACATTAAAGACTAAAAAAATCGGCTTTTGGCCCCTAAAATCCCCTAATTTAAGGAATCGGCCCTTTTTATTCATATCATCTTAAAGATCTTAAGATTTTGAACATTTTTTGCTCAACAACTATTCAAAAAATTCTTTTTTTGTTTTTGAGCTATTAGCAAAAGAAATATTTAGGGGCCAACCCTTCAACTCCTTAATGGGGACGTTTAGCAAAAAATGAAAGGTTGCATATTGTTTTAATTAGAACATTATTTTGAACATCTTTTGTTCAATATTGCTTATCAAAATATTTCTGCCTTTCGAGATATAAAGCATCAAAGATTTAGCATTCTGGCCCCTTAATATATAGTTGTGGCCCCTAATTATGTACCATACGAAATAAAAACCATAATATATAGTTGTAGAAGGTTGAGATAAACATCTTTGCTTCAGTAATGTATTACAAAATATTAACTGATAAAGAGTTATCGAAATCATAATATAAAGACTTTTGGCCCCTCTTGGCCCCTTATTTAAGTGCCCAGCCCCTTTTTCGGGATGTCATCTTAAAGAACTTAAGATTTTGAACATTTTGTGTTCAACACTTGTTCAGAAATTCTTTTTCGTTTTTGAGCTATTAGAAAAAGAAATTTTTAAGGGCCAACCCTTCAACTCCTTAATGGGGACGTTTAGCAAAAAATGAAAGGTTGCATATTGTTTAGAACATTATTTTGAACATCTTTTGTTCAATATTGCTTATCAAAATATTTCTCCCTTCCGAGATATAAAGCATCAAAGATTTAGCATTCTGGCCCCTTTTGGCCCCTAATTATGTACCATACGACATAAAAACCATAATATTAAGTTGTAGATGGTTGAGATAAAGATCTTTGCTTCAGTAATGTATAACAAAATATTGACTTTTAAAAAGTTATTGAATAAAAACTGTTGGCCCCTTTCAGCCCTTAACTTGATGAGTCAGCACATTTTTCTTGATATCATATGAAAGATCTTGACATTTTGCACAAATGTTGTTCAGTATGTTTTAACAAAATATTTATATTTTAAAAGATATGATACAAAATGTCTCAAAAAATCACTCATAAAACGTGTCCTAAATTTTGACCCCTACCGAGCTTCCATACTAGGCACTTCCGGAAAATATCCTGACCATGTTGCAACGTGGCAACATGTCCTCTATCATCCCTTAAAATTTCAGCTTTTTAGCTTGAGCCGTTTTTGAGTTCCATCACAGACAAGGAGGTCCTCCAAATTTTGATCAAAGGGCGATAACTCCCGACCGGAAGTGAATTTCCAAAAAATAATTTGCCGGAATTAACTTCAGGTGACAACGCATCGACTGTGAAAATTTGAACTAAATCGAACGAGCCATCTCCGAGAAATCGTCTGCACAAATTTTGTAAGAAGAAAAAAGAATAAAAATAATAATAACTAGAAAGTCTGCTATTGCAAGCAATAGCATATGTCGCCCCGTATTAGACAAAACTTTCATTTTTATCATCACTAAAACAAAAGTCCATAAGCTAAGTTTGAACAACCATTGAGTTATATCAGTCCTTTCCATTGGAAACGGAAGACCTTAATTCGGTACATCCCACTCATTATTTTTAGAATCGGTAGGAGAAGAAAGTAGTGCAGGAAAATTACAAGTTCCTCAATTTGCAGACTTGCATAAAAGAAATCTGGCAGATGTACTGAACTGAGCCTCATACTTGTTAATTGGCAGTATCTTTCCTATGATAAAAGCTTGGGAAATGTAATTTATGAAGAAGATCAGCCGAATTATTTTGTGTATTGTAACGCCAGTGAGAACTCTGAAATTTCCCTCTTTCACTTTCATTTTAGAGGTTCTACCGAAAAACGAATCTGACATGCCACCATCAATTCGAGCATTTCTGCATTGCAGAGAGCTGATGTGTGTTATGAGATAATAAATCATGTGTGGACTTTCTCAGTTTAGCGGAATCATGAACATTTTCGGCGAGATGAATGTTTTGTATACAGTGGTGATCAAGGCTTTGCGAACCATCAGGAGCGGATCAAAGAATTTATGAATGAATAAAAACTATGGAAATGACGTACCAATTTTTTAATTTATACTTGCACTATCTAATGAAATGAATAATATACAAGTGATAGATATACAAGAAAACGCGAAATGATAATAAATGCAGCTGACAATCGTTATTTTTTTTATATAGATAAAATAAAATATTTATAAATTCAAGAGACAAAACAGAAGGAGAATGAATGATGGCAAAATATCACATGACGGGAACTGAATTTTATGAATGAAGATTTTAAAAAGTTACTTGTAAGTTGTATATGTTATATCTGTGTATTCTACTTGGCTGTGTGCTTCATAAAAAGAGGGGGGGGGGCGTCTTGAACATAGTAAATAGCCATAACGTTTGAACGGTAAGTACTAGGGCTTTCGTATTTCAAATATGTAATCCTTGTGAAAAGAACTTTTATTGGATACGACGAACTTTGACCCTTTGACCTAGACCTTGGAGAACACATGTGTACATCTGAATCTTTTTTTCTGTTTCGTTTCTATGGCAACCGTGAGCGACTCATTACAATTATTTTGAAAGTAGAAATCACTTTGACACATTGCAAGGAATAAACATTGAAAGTTTCAAAACGATTGCCTGAGTAGTTATTGAGAAAATCGAAATTAAAGAATTTTAACTTTCACCTGGTTTCCATGGCAATAATCGATTATATGAAAATTTTAAATACAAGTTGCAAAACTACAGATACTAATCATTAAAATAAGAAAAGTTTCATGACGAACGTTTAAGGGACCAGAGAGAACACTCTCGGACAAAATTTGTCGCTTTTTACAGGTTTCCATGGCAACGGTAGACATATTGGAACTGAACGACCTCACTGCACAACTACAACCAGTGATCGTCCTTGAAGGAAAGTTTCAGGAAGATTGTCCCAGCCATCTCCGAGAAACAGCCTGGATAAAAAAAACATGCGTACAATATCAATATGTCGTCCCCGACTTCGTTCGGGGCGACATAATAACTCCTGAATTTTTCTCATCAATAACTCCTGAATTTTCCCCTTCAATTCGAGCATTTCTGCATTGCAGAGAGCTGATGTGTGTTATGAGATAATAAATCATGTGTGGACTTTCTCAGTTTAGCGGAATCATGAACATTTTCGGCGAGATGAATGTTTTGTATACAGTGGTGATCAAGGCTTTGCGAACCATCAGGAGCGGATCAAAGAATTTATGAATGAATAAAAACTATGGAAATGACGCACCAATTTTTTAATTTATACTTGCACTATCTAATGAAATGAATAATATACAAGTGATAGATATACAAGAAAACGCGAAATGATAATAAATGCAGCTGACAATCGTTATTTTTTTTTTATATAGATAAAATAAAATATTTATAAATTCAAGAGACAAAACAGAAGGAGAATGAATGATGGCAAAATATCACATGACGGGAACTGAATTTTATGAATGAAGATTTTAAAAAGTTACTTGTAAGTTGTATATGTTATATCTGTGTATTCTACTTGGCTGTGTGCTTCATAAAAAGAGGGGGGGGGGGCGTCTTGAACATAGTAAATAGCCATAACGTTTGAACGGTAAGTACTAGGGCTTTCGTATTTCAAATATGTAATCCTTGTGAAAAGAACTTTTATTGGATACGACGAACTTTGACCCTTTGACCTAGACCTTGGAGAACACATGTGTACATCTGAATCTTTTTTTCTGTTTCGTTTCTATGGCAACCGTGAGCGACTCATTACAATTATTTTGAAAGTAGAAATCACTTTGACACATTGCAAGGAATAAACATTGAAAGTTTCAAAACGATTGCCTGAGTAGTTATTGAGAAAATCGAAATTAAAGAATTTTAACTTTCACCTGGTTTCCATGGCAATAATCGATTATATGAAAATTTTAAATACAAGTTGCAAAACTACAGATACTAATCATTAAAATAAGAAAAGTTTCATGACGAACGTTTAAGGGACCAGAGAGAACACTCTCGGACAAAATTTGTCGCTTTTTACAGGTTTCCATGGCAACGGTAGACATATTGGAACTGAACGACCTCACTGCACAACTACAACCAGTGATCGTCCTTGAAGGAAAGTTTCAGGAAGATTGTCCCAGCCATCTCCGAGAAACAGCCTGGATAAAAAAAACATGCGTACAATATCAATATGTCGTCCCCGACTTCGTTCGGGGCGACATAATAACTAGATACGATCTCGTTGCGAGCAACGAGTGGGTCTTCCGTCCAATTCTTGATGAGATGAGATAAGATTTTGATTGCGATTTTCATTCTAAAATAATGATTTACCACAATCTGTAAAAAGACATTGAACATTAAAGACTAAAAAAATCGGCTTTTGGTCCCTAACGGCCCTTAATTTAAGGAATCGGCCCTTTTTATTCATATCATCTTAAAGCTCTTAATATTTTAAACATTTTTTGCTCAACAACTATTCAGGAATTCTTTTTTTGTTTTTGAGCTATTAGCAAAAGAAATATTTAGGGGCCAACCCTTAAACTCCTTAATGGGGACGTTAAGCAAAAAATGAAAGGTTGCATATTATTCAGGACATTATTTTGAACATCTTTTGTTCAATATTGCTTATCAAAATATTTCTCCCTTTCGAGATATAAATCATCAAAGATTTAGCATTCTGGCCCCTTTTGGCCCCTAATTATGTACCATACGAAATAAAAACCATAATATATAGTTGTAGAAGGTTGAGATAAACATCTTTGCTTCAGTAATGTATTACAAAATATTAACTGATAAAGAGTTATCGAAAAAAGACTTTTGGCCCCTCTTGGCCCCTTATTTAAGTGCCCAGCCCCTTTTTCGGGATCTCATCTTATAGATCTTAAGATTTTGAACATTTTGTGTTCAACAAATGTTCAGAAATTCTTTTTCGTTTTTGAGCTATTAGCAAAAGAAATATTTAAGGGCCAACCCTTCAACTCCTTAATGGGGACGTTAAGCAAAAAATGAAAGGTTGCATATTATTTAGGACATTATTTTGAACATCTTTTGTTCAATATTGCTTATCAAAATATTTCTCCCTTCCGAGATATAAAGCATCAAAGATTTAGCATTCTGGCCCCTTTTGGCCCCTAATTATGTACCATACGACATAAAAACCATAATATTAAGTTGTAGATGGTTGAGATAAAGATCTTTGCTTCAGTAATGTATAACAAAATATTGACTTTTAAAAAGTTATTGAATAAAAACTGTTGGCCCCTTTCAGCCCTTAACTTGATGAGTCAGCACATTTTTCTTGATATCATATGAAAGATCTTGACATTTTGCACAAATGTTGTTCAGTATGTTTTAACAAAATATTTATATTTTAAAAGATATGATACAAAATGTCTCAAAAAATCACTCATAAAACGTGTCCTAAATTTTGACCCCTACCGAGCTTCCATACTAGGCACTTCCGGAAAATATCCTGACCATGTTGCAACGTGGCAACATGTCCTCTATCATCCCTTAAAATTTCAGCTTTTTAGCTTGAGCCGTTTTTGAGTTCCATCACAGACAAGGAGGTCCTCCAAATTTTGATCAAAGGGCGATAACTCCCGACCGGAAGTGAATTTCCAAAATATAATTTGCCGGAATTAACTTCAGGTGACAACGCATCGACTGTGAAAATTTGAACTAAATCGAACGAGCCATCTCCGAGAAATCGTCTGCACAAATTTTGTAAGAAGAAAAAAGAATAAAAATAATAATAACTAGAAAGTCTGCTATTGCAAGCAATAGCATATGTCGCCCCGTATTAGACAAAACTTTCATTTTTATCATCACTAAAACAAAAGTCCATAAGCTAAGTTTGAACAACCATTGAGTTATATCAGTCCTTTCCATTGGAAACGGAAGACCTTAATTCGGTACATCCCACTCATTATTTTTAGAATCGGTAGGAGAAGAAAGTAGTGCAGGAAAATTACAAGTTCCTCAATTTGCAGACTTGCATAAAAGAAATCTGGCAGATGTACTGAACTGAGCCTCATACTTGTTAATTGGCAGTATCTTTCCTATGATAAAAGCTTGGGAAATGTAATTTATGAAGAAGATCAGCCGAATTATTTTGTGTATTGTAACGCCAGTGAGAACTCTGAAATTTCCCTCTTTCACTTTCATTTTAGAGGTTCTACCGAAAAACGAATCTGACATGCCACCATCAATTCGAGCATTTCTGCATTGCAGAGAGCTGATGTGTGTTATGAGATAATAAATCATGTGTGGACTTTCTCAGTTTAGCGGAATCATGAACATTTTCGGCGAGATGAATGTTTTGTATACAGTGGTGATCAAGGCTTTGCGAACCATCAGGAGCGGATCAAAGAATTTATGAATGAATAAAAACTATGGAAATGACGTACCAATTTTTTAATTTATACTTGCACTATCTAATGAAATGAATAATATACAAGTGATAGATATACAAGAAAACGCGAAATGATAATAAATGCAGCTGACAATCGTTATTTTTTTTATATAGATAAAATAAAATATTTATAAATTCAAGAGACAAAACAGAAGGAGAATGAATGATGGCAAAATATCACATGACGGGAACTGAATTTTATGAATGAAGATTTTAAAAAGTTACTTGTAAGTTGTATATGTTATATCTGTGTATTCTACTTGGCTGTGTGCTTCATAAAAAGAGGGGGGGGGGCGTCTTGAACATAGTAAATAGCCATAACGTTTGAACGGTAAGTACTAGGGCTTTCGTATTTCAAATATGTAATCCTTGTGAAAAGAACTTTTATTGGATACGACGAACTTTGACCCTTTGACCTAGACCTTGGAGAACACATGTGTACATCTGAATCTTTTTTTCTGTTTCGTTTCTATGGCAACCGTGAGCGACTCATTACAATTATTTTGAAAGTAGAAATCACTTTGACACATTGCAAGGAATAAACATTGAAAGTTTCAAAACGATTGCCTGAGTAGTTATTGAGAAAATCGAAATTAAAGAATTTTAACTTTCACCTGGTTTCCATGGCAATAATCGATTATATGAAAATTTTAAATACAAGTTGCAAAACTACAGATACTAATCATTAAAATAAGAAAAGTTTCATGACGAACGTTTAAGGGACCAGAGAGAACACTCTCGGACAAAATTTGTCGCTTTTTACAGGTTTCCATGGCAACGGTAGACATATTGGAACTGAACGACCTCACTGCACAACTACAACCAGTGATCGTCCTTGAAGGAAAGTTTCAGGAAGATTGTCCCAGCCATCTCCGAGAAACAGCCTGGATAAAAAAAACATGCGTACAATATCAATATGTCGTCCCCGACTTCGTTCGGGGCGACATAATAACTCCTGAATTTTTCTCATCAATAACTCCTGAATTTTCCCCTTCAATTCGAGCATTTCTGCATTGCAGAGAGCTGATGTGTGTTATGAGATAATAAATCATGTGTGGACTTTCTCAGTTTAGCGGAATCATGAACATTTTCGGCGAGATGAATGTTTTGTATACAGTGGTGATCAAGGCTTTGCGAACCATCAGGAGCGGATCAAAGAATTTATGAATGAATAAAAACTATGGAAATGACGTACCAATTTTTTAATTTATACTTGCACTATCTAATGAAATGAATAATATACAAGTGATAGATATACAAGAAAACGCGAAATGATAATAAATGCAGCTGACAATCGTTATTTTTTTTTATATAGATAAAATAAAATATTTATAAATTCAAGAGACAAAACAGAAGGAGAATGAATGATGGCAAAATATCACATGACGGGAACTGAATTTTATGAATGAAGATTTTAAAAAGTTACTTGTAAGTTGTATATGTTATATCTGTGTATTCTACTTGGCTGTGTGCTTCAAAAAAAGAGGGGGGGGTCGTCTTGAACATAGTAAATAGCCATAACGTTTGAACGGTAAGTACTAGGGCTTTCGTATTTCAAATATGTAATCCTTGTGAAAAGAACTTTTATTGGATACGACGAACTTTGACCCTTTGACCTAGACCTTGGAGAACACATGTGTACATCTGAATCTTTTTTTCTGTTTCGTTTCTATGGCAACCGTGAGCGACTCATTACAATTATTTTGAAAGTAGAAATCACTTTGACACATTGCAAGGAATAAACATTGAAAGTTTCAAAACGATTGCCTGAGTAGTTATTGAGAAAATCGAAATTAAAGAATTTTAACTTTCACCTGGTTTCCATGGCAATAATCGATTATATGAAAATTTTAAATACAAGTTGCAAAACTACAGATACTAATCATTAAAATAAGAAAAGTTTCATGACGAACGTTTAAGGGACCAGAGAGAACACTCTCGGACAAAATTTGTCGCTTTTTACAGGTTTCCATGGCAACGGTAGACATATTGGAACTGAACGACCTCACTGCACAACTACAACCAGTGATCGTCCTTGAAGGAAAGTTTCAGGAAGATTGTCCCAGCCATCTCCGAGAAACAGCCTGGATAAAAAAAACATGCGTACAATATCAATATGTCGTCCCCGACTTCGTTCGGGGCGACATAATAACTAGATACGATCTCGTTGCGAGCAACGAGTGGGTCTTCCGTCCAATTCTTGATGAGATGAGATAAGATTTTGATTGCGATTTTCATTCTAAAATAATGATTTACCACAATCTGTAAAAAGACATTGAACATTAAAGACTAAAAAAATCGGCTTTTGGCCCCTAACGGTCCCTAATTTAAGGAATCGGCCCTTTTTATTCATATCATCTTAAAGCTCTTAATATTTTAGACATTTTTTGCTCAACAACTATTCAGGAATTCTTTTTTTGTTTTTGAGCTATTAGCAAAAGAAATATTTAGGGGCCAACCCTTCAACTCCTTAATGGGGACGTTTAGCAAAAAATGAAAGGTTGCATATTATTCAGAACATTATTTTGAACATCTTTTGTTCAATATTGCTTATCAAAATATTTCTCCCTTTCGAGATATAAATCATCAAAGATTTAGCATTCTGGCCCCTTTTGGCCCCTAATTATGTACCATACGACATAAAAACCATAATATATAGTTGTAGAAGGTTGAGATAAACATCTTTGCTTCAGTAATGTATTACAAAATATTAACTGATAAAGAGTTATCGAAAAAAGACTTTTGGCCCCTCTTGGCCCCTTATTTAAGTGCCCAGCCCCTTTTTCGGGATCTCATCTTAAAGATCTTAAGATTTTGAACATTTTGTGTTCAATGAATGTTCAGAAATTCTTTTTCGTTTTTGAGCTATTAGCAAAAGAAATATTTAAGGGCCAACCCTTCAACTCCTTAATGGGGACGTTTAGCAAAAAATGAAAGGTTGCATATTGTTCAGAACATTATTTTGAACATCTTTTGTTCAATATTGCTTATCAAAATATTTCTCCCTTTCGAGATATAAAGCATCAAAGATTTAGCATTCTGGCCCCTTGTGGCCCCTAATTATGTACCATACGACATAAAAACCATAATATATAGTTGTAGATGGTTGAGATAAACATCTTTGCTTCAGTAATGTATTACAAAATATTAACTGATAAAGAGTTATCGATTGAAGACTTTTGGCCCCTCTTGGCCCCTAATTTGAGTGCCCAGCCCCTTTTTCGGGATCTCATCTTAAAGATCTTAAGATTTTGAACATTTTTTGTTCAACAACTATTCAGAAATTCTTTTTCGTTTTTGAGCTATAAGCAAAAGATATAATTAGGGGTCAACCCTTTAACTCCTTGATGGGGACGTTTAGCAAAAAATGAAAGGTTGCATATTGTTCAGAACATTATTTTGAACAACTTTTGTTCAATATTGCTTATCAAAATATTTCTCCCTTTCAAGATATAAAGCATCAATGATTTAGCCTTCTGGACCCTTGTGGCCCCTTATTATGTAACATACGACATAAAAAACATAATATATAGTTGTAGATTGTTAAGATAAACATATTTGCTTTAATAATTTATAATATAATATTGACTGTTAAAGAGTTATTGAATAAAGATTTTTGGCCCCTCTCAGCCCCTAATCTGATGAGTCAGCATTTTTTTCTTGATATCATATTGAAGATCTTGATATTTTGCACAAATGTTGTTCAGTATGTTTTAACAAAATATTTATATTTTAAAAGATATGATACAAAATGTCTCAAAAAATCACTCATAAAACGTGTCCTAAATTTTGACCCCTACCGAGCTTCCATACTAGGCACTTCCGGAAAATATCCTGACCATGTTGCAACGTGGCAACATGTCCTCTATCATCACTAAAAATTTCAGCTTTCTAGCTTGAGCCGTTTTTGAGTTCCATCACAGACAAGGAGGTCCTCTAAATTTCGATCAAAGGGCGATAACTCCCGACCGGAAGTGAATTTCAAAAAAATAATTTGCCGGAATTAACTTCAGATGACAACGCATCGACTGTGAAAATTTGAAGCAAATCGAACGAGCCATCTCCGAGAAATCGTCTGCACAAATTTTGTAAGAAGAAAAAAGAATAAAAATAATAATAATAATAATAACTAGATACGATCTCGTTGTGAACAACGAGTGGGTCTTCCGTTCGAATCTTGATGAGATGAGATCCGATTTTGATTGAGATTTTCATTTTAAAGTAATGATTTTTCATATTCTGTAAAAAGACATTGAACAATAAAGACTTCTAAAATCGACTTTTGGCCCCTCACGGCCCCTAATATTAGGGATCAGCCCTTTTTTTCTTAATAAAATTTTAAAGCTCTAAGGATTATGAACACTTTTTGTTCAACAACTATTCAGAGATTCTTTTTCGTTTTCCAGTTATTCGGAAAAGAAATATTAAGGGACCAGCCTTTCAACTCCCTAATAGGGACGTTTAGCGAAAAATGAAAGGTTGCATATTGTTCAAAACATGGACTTGAACATCTTTTGTTCAATTTTACTTATCAAAATATTTCTCACTCTCGAGATATAAAGCGTCAAAGATTTTGCCTTCTGGCCCCTTGTGGCCCTAATTATGTAATATTACACATAAAAATCATAATATACAGTTGTAAATTGTTGAGATAAACATTTTTGCTTTAGTAATGTATAGCAAAATATTGACTGTTAAAGAGTTATCGAAAAAAGACTTTTAGGCCCTCTTGGCCCCTAATTTGAGTGTCCAGACCCCTTTTCTGGATTTCATCTTAAAGCTCTTAGGATTTTGAGCACTTTTTGTTCAACAACTATTCAGATATTCTTTTTCGTTTTCGAGTTATTTGCAAAAGAAATATTTAGGGGCCAACCCTTCAACTCCCTAATGGGGACGTTTAGCGAAAAATAAAAGGTTGCATATTGTTCAAAACATGATTTTGAACATCTTTTGTTCAATATTACTTGTCAAAATATTTCTCACTTTCGAGATATAAAGCATCAACGATTTAGCATTCTGGCCCCTTGTAGCCCCTTATTATGTAATATAAGACATAAAAATCATAATATACATTTGTAAATTGTTGAGATAAACATTTTTGCTTCAGTAATATATAGCAAAATTTTGACTGTTAAAGAGTTATCGAAAAAAGACTTTTAGCCCCTCTTGGCCCCTAATTTGAGTGTCCAGCCCCTTTTTCTGGATTTCATCTTAAAGATCTTAGGATTTTGAGCACTTTTTGTTCAACAACTATTCAGAGATTCTTTTTCGTTTTCGAGTTATTTGCAAAAGAAATATTTAGGGGCCAACCCTTCAACTCCCTAATGGGGACGTTTAGCGAAAAATGAAAGGTTGCATATTGTTCAGAACATGATTTTAAACATCTTTTGTTCAATATTACTTATCAAAATATTTCTCACTCTCGAGATATAAAGCGTCAAAGATTTGGCATTCTGGCCCCTTGTGGCCCCTAATTATGTACCATACGTCATAAAAATTATAATATATAGCTGTAGATTGTTTAGATAGACATTTTTGCTTCAGTAATGTATAACAAAATATTGACTGTTAATGAGTTATTGAAAAAAGACTTTTGGCCCCTCTTGGCCCCTAATTCGAGTGCCCAGCCCCTATTTCGGGATCTCATCTTGAAGGTCTTAAGATTTTGAACATTTTGTGTTCAATAATTGTTCAGAAATTCTTATTCGTTTTTGAGCTATTAGCAAAAGAATTTTTTAGGGGCCAACCCTTCAACTCCTTAATGGGGACGTTTAGCAAAATATGAAAAGTTGCATATTGTTTAGAACATTATTTTGAACATATTTTGTTCAATAGTGCTTATCAAAATATTTCTCCCTTTCGAGATATAAAGCATCAACGATTTAGCATTCTGGCCCCTTGTGGCCCCTAATTATGTTTCATATGATATGAATATCATAATATATGGTTGTAGATTGTTAAACTCAACATTTTTTGTTCAGTAATATATACCAAAATATTGATTGTTAAAGAGTTATCGATTAAAGACTTTTGGCCCCTTTTTGCCCTTAATGTGATGAGTCAGCGCTTTTTTCTTGGTATAATATGAAAGATCTCGATGTTTTGCACAAATGATGTTCAGTATGTTTTAACAAAATAATTATACTTTAAAAGATATGAAGCAAAATGTCTTAAAAAATCAGTCATGATTCGTGTCCTAAATTTTGACCCCTACCGAGCTTCCATACTAGAAACTTCCGGAAAATTTCCTGACCCAGGTGCAACATGGCAACATGTCCTCTATTATCACTGAAAATTTCAGCGCTCTAGCTTGAGCCGTTATTGAGTTCTGTCACAGACACGGAGGTCATCTGAATTTTAAGAAAAGGGCGATAACTCTAGACCGGAAGTGATTTTA
>NW_026920321.1:0-16999 GCF_032062105.1 Saccostrea cuccullata
AAAATTTACTGTTGAATCAATAAAATATTTATTGGTGTGGAAAACCCCTTAAAATATGCACATTTTCACTCTATAAATATGGAATAAAATTTGATTTCCTTATAAGAATTTTACAGGTAAGGAGTTTAAACTCAATTTCACTCTTTTATTTATAATGTTTTATTTTTTTCTTATTTAGAAATGTTTTTTGTCTCCGTTCTTTTAAATTTGATTATAGGAAACTAAGGCAAAAATAATCTCAAATGTAATTTCAAAAACCTAAATAATTAAATGAAAATAAGAAATCTGATTATTTATGAAAGAAATCATACTTCTATAAATGTTTGATTACCTTTAAGCTTTTCCTAATTTTCAAAAAATCACCCAACAACGGTTATAAAAATTATAGATTTTTTTTCATGAAGACATATGAAGCATGAACTCTTGGCTTTTAACATCACAAAAATTTTACTTTATTATGGTTTAATGTCATTCTTTTGATACATTGTACTATCATCGTTTTATAGTCAGTGTTTGCTTGTTAGTGTTTTTTGAAACTGTAATGTATATTTGCACATTGCATTTCAAAATGATTTGTCTATCTTAAAAGCACATAAAGAGATTGAGAAAAACGGAGATCTGCGAACTTAATTTGCTTAAAAGTCTATAAAGCCAACTAGCTTCAGATATAAAAAAAACATGAATTAAATATGAAGAATAAAGTTCTCATCATTAATATTAATGAAATCATGATTAAGAATCTTTTTTCTCAGGAAATACTCTTTTCGTTAACATGCATTTTCTGAAGAAAAAGGTGGTATAAATTGGGTTTGAACATTATCAATAAAAATCTTGAGTAGCATTTTCTTTTCAGACTAGCACGCTAAAGATTATGTTACACAAGTCCTGATAAGGATGGCATTTGAAAAAAAAAATCATGTTTATGAGATGGCAATTGACTTGTAGGACATCATATTCTTCTCGAAAAGATACGAAAGTTATGTAAAAAAAATATTTTCAAGGTAAAGTGTGTCTTCCTCCGTAATTAACCAAACATGTAGACTTTTTTAAGTTTTACAGATTTTAAATAGAATAAACTTGAATGGTAAATGATATATTACAGACAATTTTGATATAATTGAGATTTAATTTATCACCTTCATATTTGTCGAGCTTTAGGCGTTTATCCTGTTCGTCCATCTTTTTCGCACATTTTAATAACCTGGTTTCAAATGATAAATTTAAGTAAAATTTAGATGATATGCATCTCAGTTACAATTTTTCAATGAATCGTTACATCATATAGGTCTGAGATTTTTAGAATCTGTTAGATTTGCTAGCGATACGTTTTAACTAAATGTTGTTATTAACGACAGATGACACAAAAATTGGATGCATAGATTGGTTTCTATTTTTTTTGCCTAATTTTTTTTGTAAATGATACAAAAAATACATTTTTAGAATAAAACGAAATTGTAAACCTACTGTCATGTTCAAAATTCTACCTCTCTGACGTCATCTTTATTAATCTCTAGAAATATTTTTCACTTTAAATCTCATTTTAGTGAAACTTTGGAAAAAAAAAACTATGCGGTCAAACTTATTCTTTGACTCATTTAAACATGACCCGAGTTGTTATTTTCAAATTTTTTGACTTGTTTGTGTCATTTGTTATTAAAAGAAAACTTTGTACTGTCTTATTTTCAGAGAAAATACAATTCCATTTCTTTTAGATATGCGATGTTTTGTCTTTCTAAGAAAAGGATATGGAGAAAACGAACAGTATTCAATATCAAAGTCCTTAAAACAATAGAAAAATAGTAGCAGAGCGAACACAAACCTCTAAAACATCAGAGGTGGGATCAGGTGCTATGGAGGAGTGACCGTCCCCTGCCTACCGGTCATACCCGCCGTGTGTTCCTTATTATGATGAGGATATAACGGGAAAATCCGTCGTAAATATAGTGAATAAATAATTAACTGACAATTAGTATAAAAAACTTTCAGTCAGCATTTGACTTAATGATAATATTGTATTTGCTGACATGGTCATTGTATCGACCACAGAACGTACGAAATAATGACTTTAAAAGGACTGCTGATATTTCTGTTCCGTCAACTTGTTTTCAATATTTTACCTTGTTTTAGAAATTGTTCATGCGTAGAGCATGGTCTTGCGTATCGAATCAACTGAGAGATATAGACTCCGTATGCAGGTGCTAAAGGTATATTGCTGCATAAGTAAGGGAAGTTGACGATACATGTAGAAAAGTTAAAGTCATCACGTTTATCAAAGAGTTTGTCTGTTAGATTACCATTAAAGTCTTTTAAAGTAAAATGTTCAAGTAGAGTTACAAAATAGTGTCAATTTTCTTCCGTCACAAATACCAAGATTTGGCACATTTAAAAAAATGTCTCTCATTTATTATTTTTTTAAAGATTCAAGTCTAATTTTAGTGTAGAAAACATTTTCTTTGAACACTTTAATATAAATTCCATTATCTTTCCACGAATTAAACAAAACTGATGAATTCAAATTTAAGGGCGATATAGCCCCTTGACAATGGATTGAGACAAATATATCTCAGCCCTGAGGGTGAGACAGCCCTACTTTACAGATGTTGTCTCACCTAGTCCAAAACGCCCGTATCAGGGTTGATACTCTACTAGGTATATGAATCAATATCACACTTCTAATGTAAATACAAAATTAAAAACAGGATTTGTGATGATACATATCTTTCTTTGAAAGGGGGGGGGGGGCATGTTCTTAACATTTAATTTTACATTTCTGTACTTTTATACAGTAGGCTACGTACGTGTCGGTTGTAAGTGCATTTTTGCTTTTTCTCAAACTGATGTGTTTTATTGTATTACTTAGTATTTACTCAGCATAATAAAACATCAAATCCTCATCACAATCTGTATCAACAGTCGATCAATACCCATCAGCACTCTAGCTGTTATTGGTTTCTCGAACTGAAACAGGGTGTGATATAGAAAAGGGTATTATCCTCTATTTATCACGTATATTTTGATGTTTCCTTTGCTTTGTATCGCCTTACCCTAACTCCATCACTATCCTTACTCGGATAACTTCTTGAAACAGGGTTGTTTGTCAATGGGTTCTGCACACTTAGAAAACACAATTAAACAACGAGATATGATGACAGTTAAGTTTAAACATATATCATTATCAAATGAAAATTACACATAAGATTTCACGTAATATCCAGTAAGCAAATTTTCTTTTGTTCGCTATGAATTAATCGATATCAACGATACATGCCTTTTCATGCTTATTTTCAAATGATATAAATATCAATGAAGGTCAAAGCTAGATGTTTTATATGAAACTTTATATAAGATACGCCTGCAACTTTTTGTTTTTCTTGGTCCTAATGTTCAACATGTTCCAAACAAATAAAATGCAAAAAAACACACACACACGTTATATTTCCTCTTTTTGATACTTAGAATAATATTGTTTAAATCTTTATTTAGCATTATTTTTTAAGAATCAAAGTCACCAACAACAAAAATAAATAAATAAATAAAAAAAGTAATAAATAAAAAGGGAAAAATGTAAGGCACATTCTCTTTAACAGTGGTATATTAGCCAAATAACAAGAAACTGTTGTTGTGCTACAAAAAATGTTTATTATCAATCGAAAAAAGCAAAAACATCTCAGAAATATTTTGGAGAGTAACACGAAGCTTAAGTCTTTACCGTTTTCAATCTGGTGACGAAGATCGGATACGGAAGGATATATTTGTTGTTTAGGATTTTCTTTGTAATTGATTAAAAGACTTTTGAAACAATTCTAAACTAAAATTGTCAAGAGAGCAAACATTGTTTAAGAATCGTGATGTTATCAACAAATTGCTATCATTATTAATATCATAGTAAACATGTAGCATTAAAAGAACTTTTTCAATATGTATAATCCATCATTGTGTGTAAATTAATTGATAGAAATAAATAATTTTTCATCTTTTCATTCATTAATAGATGAAGTTCAACATGGGGTTTATGCAGATATATCTGCTGGTCACGTGTCTCTCATACGTTTACGTGGTACGTTGTGTAGAGGTTGATGACATCATTGCTGACGCAATTCAAGACACATACTTAGAGCCTCAACGTGATTTCGGAGCAGGCAATGACAGTAAGTTTCAAAATAAGCATAATTTGTGATTTTAACAGCTGAAGTTCTCAAGGAAATTTAATCTATTTTTAAAGGTCCCTTCTACTTTAATTCTATTATTGAAAATCTACGCAAAACAGCATAGATAATAATTATAGTGACGAAAATTAAAATGATAACGTATAGAAGGTAATAGAAATAAAACAGAAGATAACTTTCAGAGTATTTCCTGAAGTTTATTTATAATTTTTCATCTCTTTTTCCCCTTAGCTATTCCCGAAACTGGCAACAGCTTTGCTTTTCTTCAGAAACAAAAGGATGATGAGGACCAGATAGCAAGAGCGGGGTTCAAATATTTAAGTTTTATAGAAAATCTTATTCAAAGGTACTTATTAATGTGCATTCTTGTTTAAAATATGACGAAAGATAACTTAGGTTTGACAAAACTAGAGCAAATATCTAGAATTTTATTCTATGATTTTTTTTTCATTTTTGTCATTTTCCTATTTTAAGGTTTAGTTAAAAACAATTAAAAATATAATGCTTATATCTGAAACATTAAATGTTATGTCCAGATTAGCTTCTCACTTTCAGTATACAAGGGGTTATCAAAAAGTTCGTGGACTGAGGCTGTAAAATTAGTACTATGTTGTCTGAGCTTACAAAATTTATAAGGAACATGAAAAAAGGAAAGAAATGTTTTCAAGAAAAATTTAGTTTCATACGTTCATTATTTCCCAAATCATTATAAGATAAAAACGACATTATATGATCACCCGACGCCGGCGCCGTTTAGTTTCATGACGTCCGACAATGTTCTTAGTCCCCTACCGGTGAAACCGGAGGGGACTAAAGGTTTCCTCTTCCTCTGTCCAAACTTCTGTCTGTCTGTTTGTCTGTCCGTCCGTCTGTCTAGCTGTCCCCGTCTGTCTGTCAGTCTGTCCTACTTGGTTTCCCGCACTTTTTTTCTAAACGCTTGCAGATATTGAGCTGAATTTTGGTATTTGAGTGTATCTTGATGAGTTACTGGTCAACGTTGAATGTCGTTTCGCTTCGTTGGTTTTTTACCGAATTATGGCATTTTGAAATTTTCATAATTGTTTAATAACATTGGGTTCGTGCTGCGCTAAATAGTCAATATGAAGCAAGAAAAAGGTGTTGAATCTGTGGAATTTTCGTCTTTATGTGGATTATTTTATTAGGTTACAGGCATTCACAACCTAAAAATCAAGCAGTTTTACCTTGGACATAACTTTTGCATATCATAAAATGACATCCTGAAGAATTAGGGGAACCCGGTAGGGGACATGTATTGCTTATGCAATACTCTCAGAATGATTGTTTTATTTCAATGTCTGCTTCTTCTACCTCGTACACTTATTTTGATGAGATTCCTTAGAGCTGAGTAAGTACTTCAATCCGTCTTGGTTATACGACTTTACAATGTCATGAACAGCGGCTGTCAATGCATATATTATTGCAAATGGATTTATACATTGGGAGAGATCCTCGCTTGATTGTGCAACCATATTTTGTTTTTTGGAGTTCAATATGGCTAAAACACATGATCAATGTCATTATTTGACATGATTGATTTTTCAACCCTTGACTACAAATCGAAAGTAATTGTGCATCCCTTTTCTCTCTGAATCTATAGCGGTATTAGAAAACAAGGAATGTGGATGCATAGCCAGTTTAAACATTTCCTAGTTGTATACCAGTTTTTCCTGTGTTAAAACTTTATAGAATATTAGAAAAGAAAACCCCTCTCCCCTTTGACGACATTTTCAATGCCTTATTTGTTTGAATACTCCATGTAAAATTTACGATAAAATTTCATAGAACTTCCAGAACGGAGTAAAAATTCCATATTTTATGGAAGAATAGTGTCCCATCACACATGCCTTAATTCAACTGGATCACTGGATATAAAATATTCATATCAAAATAGTTTTTCTCAGTTAAACTTACGTCGAAAAAAACGTCGTTTTCGAGGTTGCGCCACCTGGACGTATCATTGCTTGCAAAAACTTCACTAATTTATTAAAAAATAAAATTTATGAATAGTGGTTTATTATATAGGTAGAAAAGATGATGCTTATTAGATATTTAAAAATTTATTCATGTACCTAATGCGGTTTTAATTTTGTGGCACTAGTCCCCGAACTTGTTGATAGCCCTATCTCGTATATAGGGTTTGCAAAAATGCTGGCACTTCAGTCCTTGACATATTTGATGAGTTATGATCTCTAAATTCAAATCATTATGATTTCTGATACTTATTCCTTAGTAAGCAATGTAAATGACTTTACTTAAAGTACAGTACCGTAATTTACAGCTTATAGTACAGCATAACTACTTACACTGTAAGTTGTTGGGGGATTTTAAATTGTACAGTTTAATGTTTGTATTAAGCTGTTAACTACGACAAAGATTATATATGATACCATAAATAATTAAATGATAGCCAAATATGCAATTCTACTAATTTAAATTCCAATATATGTGTATGTAACCATTGTTAAATGATTATTGCGTTTCCTTTGGTATCACAAAGACATCTCTCGCTTCCATCTTTAATAATGTACATGTACGGAGTATGTAATAAAACATGCAAGTCAAACAAAATACATTGTAATTCAGATCTGGAAAATCCTTTGGAGATCTAGAGAGCAGCGATGAATATCAGAGATCTCTCCGGACTCAATTGTGTGATTCAATCACCACCTCTTGTAAAAAATATAAGTATTCAAGATACCGAAGTGCTGACGGCTTGTGCAACAACCTTCGAAATCCAACATGGGGTGTGGCACTACAGGCGCATGCGCGATATTTACATCCTGTTTACGATGATGGTAAGAAATTAATTTGATAACATTTTCTAATCAAATTTATAATAAAAACAGAACATCGTTTGGTGAGACAAAACTTTAATTATAATATATGAAATACAGAACCATCAAACTGACCTTTCTTATAGAAAATAGTATTTTTTTTTATTGAATTTATGGATTGACATGCTACCCATAGCTAAAGTTTGATTTTGAATAGGCTATAACAGTCCGCGTCAACGAGGTCGAAATGGAGTCGCACTCCCAAGCCCACGAGAGATCAGTAACAAAGTTTTGGCGGGAGGCGTGATGACACCACCAGACGACAAGCGGAATTTGATGTTGTTCACCTTCGGCCAATTTATAGACCACGACTTGACTTTTACTCCTATTGTTGTTGGTAAATATTGAAACAATTAATTCTTTTAATTTCACAAATTTACCGTTCTTCTAACTTAATCATAATTTTGTTATGTATGAAATGTTATCTCAGATTATTATACCTCTACTGATTTTTCCTTATATAAATTCAAGTGATTAAATCTGAAAAATATCCTAGAAATCGCTCTGAATCGACTAATCCCCGTGCGTTAGTTTTTTTTTTTTAGCTAATCCCTCAGTCGAAAGCTAGTCGTGCTAATTCGCAGTTGTAGCACTTCATTGTGACGTCATAATGGAGCGACGCAAAAACAAAATGCTTCGTGACGTATTTCATATAACAAACCGCAACAAAGTAAGACGTAAACAACAAACAAAATGCAATGATTATTAGAATTAGGGAATAACTGTCTTCTACTTTTGTTATTTGCGACGAATAATGATTAGTTAATCTGTTAATGATTATTTTCAAAGGTAATCTTTCCAATTTGAATTTGTATCGGTATAATAAAACAGTTATAGTATATCATTGAGGAAGTTAGCACGATCCCAGTACCCCTGGACCAGCACTATTCCCCTCGCCACACTGCGCCCCGGGAACTAGACCTGGTCTTGGGGAACTGGAATCTTGCTAACTCCCTCAATGATATACTTTAACTGTATACTGTTCTCAGTATAAGATCAAATTAGAATTAAATAATGCCTAAATTAAAATTATTGACAAGTATTCACCATGATGGAATATCTTTCCATTTAACATTTTCTTCACCCTCAGAGGAAGATTTTAGATTTTGTAATAACTTGTTTGTTTTATTTTTGTGAACAATGTATAGGTAGAAATGGTGATATTCTTGATTGTTGTGGATTAGATGCATCGGAGTAAGTTGATTCGTCACTTATTAATATATTCTGTAAATAAAATATTGACCAAATATAAAATTACCTTCAAGAACAATGAAAAGAAAGAGAACATTGCCATAATAGTTCTTTTACAGAAAAACAGGCATCCTAAATTCTAAGTGCTTACGTTCAAGACGCAATGATTAACACTTCTCTTTTTATAAAAGTAGTAAACATGATTTGCAATATATTTTTAAATCTAGATTAGATTAAGCTATGAAAATGCATGTTTACACCTCCATCAACATCCGGATTTTGAAAAACAAAACGGGTAGATAATTCTTATAATGATCGTGCTTCTTTGATATTTCAATGTTAAAGTGTGATATTATCTTTTGTAGCCCTGAGTGTTTTACTATAGAAATCCCAACAAACGATCCTCGATTTCCAGGAAGAACATGTATGGATTTCTCTCGATCAATACCGACTCCGCCTGAAGAAGGCTGCAGCATAGGTATTGATATTAAAGAAATCGTCTAATCTAAAAAAGAAATAAAAAAGAATGGCCGATTTAGCCGTATAACCTATAAAATAATAATAATAATAATGAAAAAATTCAAAAGTTGTCGTACATAATTGTATGGAGTCAATATATACTTTTCTGAAACCTTTGTTAAATAGCATTGTTTCTCTATTTATTCTAGGTCCAAGACAACAAGTAAACCGGTTATCTTCCTTTATTGATGCAGGAATGTTATATGGTGACTCTAAACGTTTTAACGAAAATCTCAATGGACGTGTTGGTATGATGTGAATTGAACAGTGTCTTCGACCTTTAAACTGAAACTATAAGTATCAATCTTTTGGGCAGTATATCCCCCAAAAGACAGATAATTTTATCTCGTACGTGTGAGAATACCTCCCCATCGAATAAACTTATGCTTTATCCACGCGTAGATGCTTTATCAATAGCACTTCCGGATTTGACAAGACCCCTCGCTTCAAGATTTTTTTTTATGAGACTTTTATTTGTGAAAATTATTACCCTCATAAAATGAATGATAAAGAGCAATAATATCGTTAAAAGCAAAAAAAAAAAAAAAAAAATAATACTCGTATATATCAAAGAAGTGTTTTATTTTATCAAGAATCTGTATTTGCTACTTGTAAGGAATATAACCCCCCCCCCCCCCCGATTGAATCGTTTTCGGAAAAAGTAAAGCCTAGCAATTAACTTATTGTTATAAGAATCCTTCAACATCTTCAATAATACTTACTTATTACTTACTTATATTAGACTACGTATGCCTACCTATTAATGGGGTTGTAACTTACCATGGATCAACAATGAATCTACAAGAAGCCTTACCTAGCACGTTTTGTACTGCCATCGTACAAAGAGTTAATTTTCACGTTCCCATGGTCTTTACAACTTTCACCAGAAGTTCGTTTGATGTAAAGCTCCAGCAATTGTCAAATGTTTCAAAGACCTGAAGATAGCAAAATTCTAAATTTTGAATACGAGCTACTTTTTTTGAGGCATGTCAGCATGAATGGCGATACGTAATCAAGTTATGCGTCATCAATTTGAATTAGCAATCATTCATATAATTTTGCAGGCGAAGTCTCAAAGTTTTATTAAAACGAAAAATGGACTTTTGCGAGAAGCGCTGTCTTTTACAATCGACAGCTTACTTTTACTCCTGGAAGCTATACGCTAGCTCTTTTGTGAAAAAATATTAATCTTAAAATTTAACAAACCAATAGTAACGGACTCTTTTAAAGACCATTTTACGTTGTCTAGGAAGAAAACGGCAACTTTCCTACCCTCAACACCCTCCATTCCACTCTTGTCTAACTCCTGCCGAGTTCTCCTACCGAAATATGTCTTCTTTTTAATTTAATCTCTAAAGTTATTGAAATAGGATAAACTAATTCTCATGAAAATAAGGTATCTAAATCTATTTTATTCTACCACCAATTATATTTTTTGTTTGGTAAATAATTCCAAAAGCCTTAATACCATTACTTTCCCCTCAATGGATGTTTCCTTACCTATTTTCAATTCCGTTCCTCCATACATGACGCAGGTTTAAAAGTCCAAGTAAGTCGTCAACTGTAAAAGTCAGTGTCTTCGCAAAAGTCCAGTGAGACATTCAATCTATAATTGTGTAACTGATGTACTATATATTACTCGTCGAATGGTGTATATTCGCTCGGGAAGGCTGAATATATGCATCATTTCAGCTCATTCAGATAAGTCAATATCAAATACATTTAGAACATCACAATATAAATATCCTCTATATATCTTTGAAATGTAACAACTATATGACTTCATTTTCTTTTAACAGGAACCCTGAGGACGTCATCAGGTGACATGCTTCCCCCAGGAGGAGTTTGTCAGACATCTGAACCTGAAGATTTCTGCCAACTCGCTGGTAATAGATTTAAAAGTGTTCTTTTGTTCAGTTTCAAAGTGGCTGATACTCAATAGAGTCATCATAAACCAGGAAAATGTGTGATGCATCTTAAGAGCCATTCTCTGTAATGATTTGAATTTTATATAGGAGCTGTGGCACGCATAGTCTCAGAAGTTCTCCAAACTCTCTATGATAAAAGACATTGATACCCTACACTGAAATCAGGCAAAAAATTGGTTGCTATGTTTTATAGTTACCATGGCAACATGTCTTAAAGTTCGAAAAATGGCATTTTTTAACATGTTTACAGCCCCATAGTTAACATTTGCGGCAAAGCAAACAATTGGCAATGACTGTTTCCAAAAGCTGAAGGTCAGATGTCTCAAATGCATGATAAACATGTTTGGTAAATTAACTATTACATATGTCACTATGGTAACAAAGTATTCAAAAGTTAAAAAAAATATTCATTGAATTTTATAAAGTCATACACGTAAAAATAAAAAGCAATTATAGGATAAAATCTGACCAAATAATAGAAAAAAGAGCCTTTAAACATATACCAGGGAACAAAAAATGATATTTCATTTTGGTTGGCAATGGTTGCCAAGGTTTTTATACCACAGAGAGCCTTCAAAGTAACACGATGTATGTTTTAAATCTGATCCTATCTTTTAAAAAAAGCACATCTCCTCCTAACTAATGATCAATTTTATAAGATGTTGGTGTGGTCCAAGTTTTCCCATTTGAAAAAATTCAGATTAGATTCTTTAAATAGAGTGTTGCTATGGAAATAAGCAGAAAATATATGCTTAAAAACCTGAAAAATATTTTCTTTCCTTGGATACGTACCCTTAAACGTAGATTCCCAAAACTTTTATGATTGATATTCATTAACAGCTAACTTGATTTTTAATTTTGACTATCATCCAATCTCTAAGTGGATGCAAGAAGTTGGCACACTGGGTTTAATATTGATATAAAGTTCATAAAATCGATCATTTTCCCTTCTTGGTTACCATAGCAACAGTGTTGTTTTATTCATCAAATTATCAATATATGATATTCAACTTCAGTTCTAACAGATAAGTATATTCAAGCTGAGCCCTTTAATTTGTTTCTTGATTAAATGGCAATTCAATTCTTAATGCAGCGAAAAATAATTCACTTTTAAGCACTGGTACTTTGTGTCCATGGTAACACTACAAAGTATCAATTATACCGAATCTTTCTTATGGTTTTGGTGTTGCTAGGTCCTAAGGATGCAATTTGCCAGTCTTGAATTTTCATGTTTTTCCTCAAGACAGTAGCATTAACCCAATCTTAGTTACTGGTTTTGCATGGTTACACTGTGTTACCATGGCAACCATAAAAGTTATGAATAGAATAATATTGCTTATACTTATATACTTAAGGTCAAACTTTTTCATTGTTTTTCTTAAGTCGTTGATTGAGTTTAAAGCATGTAACACCTACCATTAGTGAATACGGAGTGTTTTTCAGCATATTTCAGCATTTTAAATGTATTCCAAATGTACCCTTGGTAACCACTTACTTAAAGATATATTCTAAACAGTTTCTTTACAGTATAAGTGACATCAAGGTGTCATGTTTTTGTGAGAATGGTTTGTTTGCTTTTTCTAGTTTTTATTAAGCCAGAGTCAAGATTTAGAGTGGCTGAAAATCTCGATTTTTCAAACTTTTCCGGCTGTGGCCATAGCAACCGAGACAGACACATAGCAACGAAACTTTGATTGATGTTTGTTTCTGGTGTCAAGTACTAAGCAATGGTGAAGTTTCATCAAAATCGGTGACCATGCGTGGCAACGAAATTCAAGTGGTTACAGAGAATGGCTATTAAATTTTAAACAAAAAATTTTTACTGATTGTGTAGTTTGATTTTCAGTTCTACTCAAATACAATTAACTATTATTATATTTGTACACTGAACGCCAACAGGAATAGGGTAGAGCTCTTACTTTCTTATATGACACGATATAACTTAAATGTTACTATCTAGTAACTAAATACATAAATTGTAGGCGACGAAAGATCGAATGAATTCCCCTCTTTGGGTGGCCTCCATGTTGTATTTCTTCGACTTCACAATATCATTGCAAAGGAAATACGACAAATTACTGGACTATCTGTCAAGATGTGTTTTTGGAAACCAAGAAGATTATGGGCGCCATTATGCAGCAAGTGACGTATGGGGAACCCTTTTCCCGCCTTTTTAGGGAAAGACACTCAAGAAATTTTGTCTGAACCTTCGAAGAAAAGGTTATTGGAACAAATATAACCCAAAGGTGAACCCCACTGTTAAGAACGTATTGTACTGCAGCACTTCGATATGGACACTCACAGGTAACTTAGAGTTGCAGTTGACTTTTTCCTTAGAGAACAATATGCATAAACGTTTTTACATATCCCCCTCAAATGATGTAGAGTTCCTAATTTTAAGTTTTTTAAAGAGTCTTATTCTTTTACCCTACCTTTTCGCAATGCTATTTCTTTCAAAAAATAATTTTAAAGATGAGGAAAGAAATTGAACATTGATTGCAAAGCAATTTCACTTTTTCCCAAATTTCCTCCAGAGCTAGGCTATATGACGAGAATTTTTCAACATCTAGAGTATTTAAATGGAAGATGTCTTCATGGCCCTCATATTGTTGTTACACAACAAGGTCAAAACATTCCGATTTAGCGCGGTTTTTATTGGGCACCCCTGCAAGAAAAGTTGATAGGTACATTACTCTATTTCACTTTCACTCTATTTTAGATGTTTAGCATAAATAGATTAAATTCAACAATTATACAACCAAAATGTTTGAAATTTTTAATATATATCATATATAAAAAATAAATAGATACATAGATGAAAAAGTTTGATGTGACATTTGACTCAGCATATCCTTTATATGAATTCAAAATTCTTCATAAGTTTAAAAAATAATCAAGGATAAGCCAAAGCAAATTTAGCGTCAACTGATTTTCTTAACTATTTCAGACAAATTGAAAATGCTGCTAGAAATGAATTATTTCCTGATGTTAATGGCGTTACCTTTGACCTAATGTCATTCAAAATTAAAAAGGGCGGGGGCACGGTTTGCCCACCTACAACGAGTGGAGGAAGTTGTGTAAACTTCCGGTAGCTACAACTTTTTCCGAATTACAAGATATAACTCCGACGCAATTGCAAGATTGCAAGATGTATATGAGTAAGTATGCTTATATTTAAAACGATATTCAGCTGTCAAATTCATTTGTTTAGTGTAAGAGTACACGAAAATATCTGAGTTAGAACATCAAAAAAAGCAACGATTTCTAACAAAATAAACACAGAGATATTTCTATACAACCAAAAGATATCAATAAAAAATGTAGATAAATGGTGTTTCATTTTTTCCCCGTTGACGACATTGATGTCTTTGTTGGAGGTATTTCAGAAAACCACGAGCAGCGCAGTAGTAGGTCCGCTTTTTGAATGTTTTTGGATGGCAGTTCAAGGAACTAAGGTTTGGGGGCGATATTTGGGAGAAACGAAGGGGATAGAGGGATTTCTAGAGGTAAATACAAGTCTTTTATTTTGGAATAGGGATTAGATACTGTAAGACTGGAAAAGATTTACTCCTAACAAACGGATACCATTCGATTTTCTCTTTTTGGGCTTTAATATTCTGGATGCATTTATCCACGAACTCTTAAAGGTTACATTCACTCGGATGTACAATGAAATACTGGTAATTGAACAGATGGAATGATTTGATAATGTGCTAAATTCAAGTAGGAGAAAACCGTATAACTCAAAAAATTCAGTTTTTCAACCCTTAACCACTATCATTAAAAAAATTTTAAAAATTTTTGAAGTTATCATGTTCTAAAATGTTTTTCGTGTTTTGCTTATTTACTTACAAAAAAAAATAATTGAAAATTAAGTGACGAAAATGTCATGGTGCATCTTCAGTTGTAAATATAATAGGACCATGGTTTTTAACAGGTCAGTTAAGAGAAATAAGAAAAATGACGTTTTCAAAAATTCTTTGCGAGGCGCTGAATCTGGATGAAATTCAGAAAGAAGTTTTCAACCTCGTAGGACCAAAGTAAGTATCAGACGAGGATTTTACTTCACAATTAATGTACTTTGATCTTTTCAATATCAATCTTGTCGCTCATTTACAGAACAGGGTCGTTTGTAAAAAAAAATAATTAACTATAACATAAATCAGTTTCTTATTTTGATAAATTTTCCAAGATAATACATATAAACATATGTAACATTTTGAAAAGAAGAGATAAAAGTTACAACCTAGAAATAATTATACCTGAGAAACTTAAAAAATGCTTATTTGGTATTTCTTGAGCTATACTGGCAGTTAATTTTACTTTATAGTAAATTGAATATCCTCAATGTGAATCATTATTTCATCAATTTTACGATCATTGAATAATCTTATAAGCGGGGAATTTCATCATTGGAACATATTTCAACATTTGAAATAAATTTTACACCAATTGTTAGATATTTGTTTAAATATTAAAGTTCTCTAGAGAATGTTAATGGTGAAAGCGGATCCTTATTCTTAGCAGTTGATCAGAACCCTGGAAATTCCAAGAATCATTGTTTTATGCACTGTTAACAAGTGATATTGATTGCATTTTTTTTTAGATCGACAGTGTTTAATTATTCTCACTTTTCTTTACACACAGTATCCTTTAATCCAATTATGCTACAAAAGTTTTAAATGTATTTTATGAAATTTCTTGTATATGTTTTTTTTTTTTTTTTTATTTATCTTATCTATTTTATCTTGTATATATTCTTAATAAAATGTTACCTTTTACTCTTTTTTAACAGAAATCCCCGTGTGAAGTGTTCTTCATTACCCTTTATGGATCTCTCGGAGTGGAAGAAATCTTTTTTCCCTTTCATTAAGTGGTCACCATTCTTTACTTCAGGATAATTTTAAAATGAATAGAACCGTGTGGAGTAACAGGAATTAGGTTTTTATTTCCCCTGAACCGAATGAAAGTGAACTTTGTGTTTAGTAGATATACATATAAATTCGTTTGTATATTTTCATACATACAATCTTGCCACATATAATTAATGGTAACATTTACCTGTTGTATTTAATTGTATAATTATATTTGCACATTATATTTATATTTTATCATAAGATGAGATGATATGAGTATACTAGTATTCCTCTTACTTTGTCGGCATGTCTGCCTGTTGAATAAGGGAAAACATTACAGTCATAGCAATACCATATTTATACCGTTAACAAAATTATTAAAACTGCAAACTGAAAATGTTTAAATATATCGCTTTATTTAATTCGTTCTGAGAACTTTGAAATAACATACATGTAAATGATTGTGCCCAAAACACTTAATTCTAGAAGAACTATGCACATTTGAGACTCTTAATTCATTAATTATGTAACTTTTCTACGAATAAATAAGAAAAAGATTTTTGTGTCATTTTTCATACAGGCTTTTATTGGTGTATGTAAACAATTAACAGGCGTTATCTTGCGTTAATTAAGATTAATTTTCTTTAAAACTTTCTGAAAAGACAGTGGATTACCTAGTTTTCATCCATATTAAAAAATAGGAAATTGTATGGCGCAGTTCTGTTTTCAATTATTTTACACATTTAATAATTAGAAAAGTACTTTCTCCAGTTTAATTGTAATCTATTCCTGAGTTAATCAGGCATATATATATATATATATATATATATATATATATATATATATATATATATATATATATATATAAAGCACTAAAAATGACCAACGACATGAACAATAAAAATTGTCAAATTTTCGGGACGCCCTGTCCCTTCCTCAGGACAAAGAAAAAAAGTTAAAAAGTCATAAGAACAAAGGAAAAAGAGAAACCAATAACAACTAGCACTACTAAACACTATATATTTATATAGTTACATGTTGAATTGGAAATTTTTATGAACATTAACAAAGAAAAAAATCCGGACCGCTATGAAATGCGTCCGGTCTATCGGGTATACTCGGGTGATGTGCGATTTACATAATTGAACGAATTAATTATGCTAATTAATTACGGCAATCAGTAAATCGTACATTGTTTCATTCTCTCAAAATGGCGTAACTTTACTTAATAAAGAATAATGAAAGAAAAATCATATAGTAGGGATATTTAAACATATGAATTATGATCAATTATAAATTTTGAAATATCTAAGGACTTATTATCGGGAAAAAAATAATTAACAAAGGTGTAAGCAATACATAGTTATGTGGGTTGTTCGAGAGTTGGTGACGCAAATTAACTGTAGAGTTTACACTAAATTGAGAGAATAATCTTGTTTAATATGATCAGGAATTGGGTCTAGTTTACGTTCATTCTGGTGAAT
>NW_026920322.1:0-16845 GCF_032062105.1 Saccostrea cuccullata
AACTAACAGTATTAAATCTCAAAAATCTACTGAAACAATAACAAGAGGCCCAAGGGCCTTGAATCGCTCTTCTGATAAATTGTACAATCTATCACTTCTATTAGAAGCCTCCAACTCTATTGGTATCATAAGACCCAAAATGCATTAACTTAACAAAGTTTGATAATATTTAGCCAGTTAAGACTGAAGATGTTATAATATAATTATAAAACCCATAAGTAGGTCACAGCGACCTACCTTTTGATTGAAATTTTCTGAGAACTCAAGATACAGTAATTGACAGACTGATGATTCTAATTTAATAAATACCTGAGATATTCAAAAGTAGGTCACCATGACCTACTTTTTGGTCAACATTCTCTGAAAACCCAAGATGCATCATCTGACAAAGATTGACAATTCTAAGCCAATTGGTACCAGAGATAATTAAATGTAGCCATCAGTGTCAAAAGGACGTCACGATGACCTACTTTTTGGTCGACGTTATCCAGAAACCCAAGATGCCTAAACTGACAAAATTTGATGATTCTAAGCCAATAAGTACCTAATATTCAAAAGTAGGTCACCGTGACCTACTTCTTGTTGGACATTCAAAGAAACCCTAAGATGCCCCAACTGACAAAGTTTGATGATGCCAAGCCAATAAGTGCCAGATATAATGAAATATAGCTATAAAATATCAAAAGTAGGTCACAGTGACCTACTTTTTGGTCGACATTCTTCGAAAACCTAAGGTGCCTAAACTGACAAAGATTGATGATTCCTAGCCTACAAGTGCCTGAGATACTTAAATATAGCCATAAAATGTTAAAAAAAGGTCACTGTGACCTACTTTTTGGTCGACAATCTCAGAAAACCCAAGATGCCTAAACGGACAAAGTTTGATGATTTTAGGCCTTTAAGTACCAGAGATACTTAATCATAGCCACAGAATGTCAAAAGTAGGTCACCATGACCTACTTTTTGGTTGTAACACTTCGAAAACCCAAGATGCATCAACTCACAAAGTTTGATGATTCTAAGCCTATAAGTACCGGAGATACTGAAATAAGCCATAAAACGAAAGTAGGTCACCGTGACCTCCTTTTTGGTCGTCACTCTCCGAAAACCAAATATGCATCGACTCACAAAGTTTGATGATTCTAAGCCAATTAATACCTAAGATACTTAAATATAGCCATAAAATGTCAAAAGTAGGTCATCGTTGACCTACATTTAGGTCGACATTTTTCAAAGACCCAAGAAGTATCTACTGACAAGTTTGATGATCGTAGGTCTGAAGGTAATCATATATGCGTTTTAAAAATTTGAAAAAAATGTCAACAGAATTCAAAAAGTAGGTCACAGTGACGTACTTTTTCATAAATATCTTTCAAGGTCCCAAGATGCATAAAAGTACAAGATTTGATGTTTCTAAACCTCCCTGTGTCCGAAATAATGGGTTTGAATGTTTTTAAAAGGATAAGTCATAAAGTGGCCCACTTTTAAGTTGCCATTGTTCGAGGACCCAAGATGAATCAACTGACAAAGTTTGATGATCATAGGCCTTAAAGTGTCCAAAATATGCTTTCAAATCAATTTGAAAACAAATCCCCGCAAAATTTAAAAAGTAGGTCACCGTGTCCTACTTTTGATTTAACATGATGTGAAGTCCTAAGATGCATCAACTTACAAGATTTGATAATCCTAGTCCTTATAGTAAGCAAAATATACACGTTTTTATTAATTGTAAATTTAGGTCAACCTTTAAGTGACCTTGAGACCACGCCCTTTGCCCCAGGGTAATTCCCCGTGCAAATTTAAATTTTCGACATATCCTGATCCTTGTATGTAAGTTTGGTGAAAATCTGCCTGGTGGTTATGGAGAAGAAGATTTTTAGCAACCAGTGCTTTTGGTTTTGATTTCCTGATTATCTCTCCTAGTTTAAGGGTCCAAACCCTTATTTTAGTATAAATGGTAGTCCTTGGGCCAAGGATACCCTGTGACAAATTTGGATATGATTTGCCAAGGGATTTATGAGTTATGGCCCATATTCTAAAAAGTTTACGCACACTGCACACTGAAATGGTCATGCATTAGCTCTTTGAGCCTTTGGCTCAGAAGAGCTAAAAATTGGAACACAATACACAAGGGATTTTAGAACATTAGAGAGATGGGATTATTAAAAATAAGTATTATAACACTTACAGTATTTATACTTTTCCCTTTCTATATGTAAAATGCCTTGTAAAAAAGTTTTGTATTTTTCCATATCCTCGAAACCAAAGTCACTCTTTGCAATATCTTTCAGTTTCTTCCCGTAGTCAACTGAGATTCCTTTTGTTTTAAGAAACGATTGTATCCTCTTGAATATCTGTTCTAAATCCTGCCATTTTGTAGTAAACACCATGTCATCTACACTGGAAGACTCCGAGTGCGCAAACATCGTGTTTCTAAATTCCCTGAGGCGCTCGATATCATGTCCGATTTCAATATCAGTGCTTGCCAATGGTTTTCCCCAATCTTGTTTTGGTTTTAATTGTGGACACAGGTTTCGTATGAGTGTATATAACAAAGAAACATCAAACTGTCTATAGTTTGGTACAGCAGGGGGAGAGGGACAACAGAGTTTCAGTTGTTCTGGCCTCAGTTTATGTCTCCCGATCATCAATTCTGAGCACGAGATTATGGATTTAGGCAAGTCTACAGGTTTCAACTCACATCTTAAAATGTCCGCTAGAACTACTTTGATCTCATCCACACTTGCTATAACCATACGAATGAAGTTCAGTTGATCACTAGCCAGAATATTTGATGCCATTGCTTGAATTAAAAAAAAAACTTTCCGACAAATCTTCCTTATTTTGTCATATTCCTAAATTTTTTCCACTGCTCCTAATTGTCCGCTTAATGAAATGGGTCCTTAAGGTCTGCACCTGCTTTACCATATGAGTGAATTAAGTTCAGTTGATCACTAGCTAGAATATTTGATGCCATTGTTAAAACAAGATAGTTTTCCGAAATTCTTCATTATCTTTTCTTCCTCCTCACATTTTTTTCCCCTTCCCGATCCACCGTTCATAATAAAAGTCCCTTAGAAAACAACAAACCAGAAGTCTCTGTCGAGACTGTTGCTCTACTGGATTGTACCTATAATAAAGGAAGAGAAAAGTAGCAGTTGGGGCATTAAACTTTACAAAAGCAATAAAAAAAATTAAAATCCTTGATTAAGTGTCTTTTTGTGGCAAGATTGCAATAAGAATACAACTATTCGAGTAGATTTTAATACAGAGTTTTCAATACTAGTTTCCATGGCAACATCAATCATCAAAAACACACAATTGATAATTATGTATTTCAGTGTAGTCAACTTACATGCAAAATTACCGGGTATATTATGATCAGACAAAAAGTGTAGGAGAAGAATTTTTAAAGTATTTCACAGAAACCTCTTTTTTTAGTAACCAAAGCAACACCGTTTATCGAAATCGAAAACCCATGCACAGAATAATGTATCTTAGTGTTGTCTACTTGTGTGCCAAGTTAGATTGATTGAAATCAGACCAAAACTGTAGGAGGAGTAGCATTTTGAAAGTATTTCACAATACTTTGTTTTTAGTAACCACGACATAACCGTTCATTGAAATCAAAAAACCGATACACAGAATTATGTATCCAACTGCAGCATACTTGAAAGCCAAGTTATATTGAAATCAGACCAAAACTGTAGAAGGAGTAGCATATTGAAAAATTGTTTACAGAAGTCAGACAGACAGACAGACGGACGGACGCCGGACGCATTACTATCGCATAAGCTATTCTGGTCTCTGACAAGTAGAACTGAAAATTAACAAGCTAATTCAGAGAGTGTGTCCTCCGCTTAGGGAAAAAGTAAAGCATGCGCAGTTCGAGCGGATGGGGGTCGGATCCCCCTGACTGAATTTGTAGAATTATTAAATGCATACATGTATAATGAAGCAAATAAAATATGCCAATATGGATATAAAGATTTGATTGCTTATTCTTAATTGTGTATACAGAAGATTCTTTTTAGATGGAATATCTATCAGTCTGTAATTATGATTTTATGAGTTTGTTTAAGCCAGACCTCATAAAGTTTTCGTTTCACATGCTAAATTCTATCATTTAGAGAAAAAAAAATTGGAAAAAAAAAAGAATTCGAATCCGCGATCTCTTACATGTGAAGCGAGAGACAAACTTCTAAACCGCTTTAAACTTATGAAAATTATATGCAAAGCTAAAGTCACATACATTTATATATTCACGTTCGATACAGTCAAAATTTTTACACAATGCAGAGTGTCTAATTGAACCCTATTAAACAGTTCTAATATATGTAATAAGAATAAAAAGTCCGCCGAGAACCTGTTTCTATACGTAATAACTCTCCTCATGTCCCTGTGCTAAAAATAACGACATGTAACACAATAAATGCTAATAAAACAAACGGGGCGGGACACTTTGAGACGGAAAGGAAAGTGTTACACATAGACATTTTGTATAAATTTCCGACCTTGAATTTTGACCTTTTTACCTCAAAATAAATAGATGTCTTCCTTAGACCACAGGGAGTTGTTATATAAAATTTCATTGCAAAAGCTCAAAGGGTTCTCGAGATATCGCACGGAAACGAAAGTGTTATAACAGACAGAATTCACGAATTCATGACCTTGATAATCGACCTATTGACCTCAAAATCAATAGGGTTTTCTTCAGTTTATAGGGATTTACTATGCAAAATTTCATTGCGAAAGCTCAAAGGGTTCTCGAAATATCGTTTGGAAAGGAAAGCATTACAGACAGACAGAAAGACGGACGGACGGACAGACGGACGGACGGGGAGACCCAAATTAATATCCTCCACTTTTTAAGCGGGGGACAACAAATGTGTTAATTAGTAAGTATTGTTTTGAGGGGTCTGTTTCTTTATCCTGTTCACAATTTCTTTTGGTTTTACTGGATTTATGTGATTAATTACCTTTCATTATAACGACACGTTTAACACTTGACTCGTTACAATTTTTCAATAAAACAAGCAAGAGACACACGCTCCTGGATGATTAAGTCCCGATTGGAACTACAAACAATTTTATGATGAATGTTCGAGAAGAGTAAATAAGAGGGTTATGTATTTTCTATTATAATTTTTTTTTATTAATATGAGACAGGGGATGACAAATCCCATTGCCCGACGCCCGGGGCTAGTGAATTTAAGGGGTGGGCAAATGCAATTTTATCAACCACTTGTCCGTGGGCAAGTGACTTTCAAAAATAGAATTTATTTGTAGGCCATAAATTTAAAGCTTGGCATGGGGGCTTGCTCAGCATTTGTCTTTCTCTCTTTTGAAATATCTATAAATATAGAATTAGTTTATGGTAGGGCAAGCAAAAATTCAGGTAGGGCAAGTCAATTTTGACCAAGTACTTGCCCTTGGGCTAGTGCCTTAAAAATCTATTTGTCAGCCCCTGTGAGGAATTTATTTGCAAATAAATTAATAGGGAATGAATAGAGTTTATAATTTGTAAAGTATCCTCGATGTAAACTAATAAACTTAAGGATAGATGATACAAACACATTTTTCCTTTGGATGAGACTTAATACACATGTCACGAGTTTAAAAAATGATTAATTCTTAGAATTTTCTCTTCTACAAACTGGAAAAGTACTTGGAAAAGATTACTAATATTTCAATTAAAAAACAAATATGGACAAATCACAGTAAGTAAAGGTTAACAGGTGAAAACATATTTCAGAAAAGACCCTTTTCCTGTGACATATTTTGTCTACTACTTATTCCCCTTAGCCGCCACTTTGTAGTGCAAAGTAGTGAATTTACCTTTTTGAACAATCAATTTTTAACAAGAATGCAAGAAGTATATTGGGGGGGGGGAGTGAAATATTCGCAATATTATTTTGATGAATTGATAGATGCTTTAACAAACGTATATTCATAGGAAGAAATAGCAACATCTTTACTTCAGTAACCTGTAATAACAAATTGAACTTGGTTTAATAATGAAGGGATCTGGGAATGTTGCCCTGCAATATGGCGGCTAAGGGAAACAACTCCTAGACAAAATATGTCATAGGAAAAGGTCTATATATTATGGTAGTATATACATTCTATATTATTATTTGTGCTAAAAGTGTAATATAATCTTTAGAAAAAAATACCAAGAAAGTTAAATTTTATATAATGACAAAAAATCAGCAATATCACATGGACTGATTTTTACCATTTTGCCTTTCCTAATAAAACTAACCTGGCTTGGTTTATTTTTTTAAAGTTCATATTACACTTTTAGCACCAAAGTAACATATTCTTTTGTTGTTGTTGTTGTGGTTTTCATCTGTAAACCTTTACAGAGTGTGATTTGTCTATATTTGTAATTTTATTGAAATACCGGGTATTACTAATATTTTCAAAGTCTATTCCTAGAAGAAAAAATTCTTAGAATTATCCACTTTTCTTAACATGTGACATGATAATAAAACTCCTCCAAAGAAAAAAAAAGGTTTGTATCATCTGTCCTTAAACTACACTTGGTCTGACCTCTATACAACGAGCAATTAATATTTACAATTATGGTAGAGGAATAATTGTTAACTATTAATCAAATAATCAGTTAAAATGTTCTTTAAAAAGATTTTCAACAATTAAATGCATTTTCAATACCTGAGAAACATAGCGTAACTCTAGAATTTTATGAATGTAAAAACCGGATAAAGAACCGATTGTGATCATTTAAACTCTTTTATCTGATAGAGGTGCATGTGTCAAGATGGTTTTTAAATATAATGTATGTTCATTTGGTCGACAGCTGTGAGCTACTAGTAATGGTTTGTCTCTCTACCGGAAAGTTTTTATTTTTTAGATTACATTCATTTTGATGAATTAGGCCCCTCACCCTTGGCCTAAGGTGGCAAAGGTCATGAAATTCAGAATTTTTGCTTTCGTTAAACAAAAGATCAAAATTTGTCCAATTTAATATTGCTTAAATACATGTACGAACAATAAAGAAGTCTTTTTAAGATATAATATAAATCTTAACAATATATAGATTCATAATAATCTTAAAGCCAAGAGCTGGAGCATTTGATCAGATATAAGAGGTTATACGCACTTAACTAATGTCATAAATATTCCGCATAAGTTGTAGCTGAACAGAGAGGTTCATTTTAGGAAATGAGAAAAACTGGGTAAATACTTGTTAATTTGACAAATTGGAGCCTTTGTGAATTAAATTGATTGTTTTTCAAAGATTCTTCCTGCATTGATAAACATAAACCTTAATAAACAGCGATTGATTACCTGAAAAAAACTAAAGTGAAAAGTGTGAATCACTGAATTTCTTACCACAAACCTGGTGGTTCTTTGTAATTGTTAGGGCGGACACAAAAACAAATTAATGGCGTTCATGTTAATATACATTCGAAGCGAACGAAAATTTGTTTAAAAGTTTTACATAAATACTAATTACCTCCTCATTTACTACATATTTTCCAGCTGATGGACAATATTAATCCTTGGGTTGACCACAAGTAAGAGTAAATTATAAATTGTAAAACAGTTTACACATATACTTTGTCATTGGAATTTCGTGTTCACATAAATTTACTGTAGATCAAAAGGTTTAAACCGAAAGTAGAAATTTTGCATCACTTATCATTTCCTTATTGACCACTCATTTCTGTGTGATTCTATATTCATTATTTTTAACATTTTTTAAATTTCTACAAAATAATCATCGTAAAGGAGGTTGCTGAGAGTTTTTCGATTTCAATCAAAGGACTACGAGTACTGATAAAGGTATATCGAAATAGAATCAATGTACTGGAAGTACTTTTCGACACAGCAAGTACCGCAGTAACACACTATAAACTGCGGGCACACATGAAGCAATTTTTAGCTTCGCTAACCGCTTTATGGCATGTGTCCGATTTTTGTCGACACCGGAAACTTCCATAAGGCGCTACCTATCGACAACGGAAACTTCAACAAAGCCTTTACCTAGTACCTATGATTTGTTTCTAACACATATAACATATGTTAAATAAAATTAAGACTATCAAAATAACATAAGCTTTCGTTTTTTAATTTTTTTCTGATTTTGTTTGTCAACGAAATAAATTTATAATTGTTGCATTAAAAAAGTTTATGTATAGGAGCATTTGTTGTCGAGATTAAATTTCCGTGACATCAGCTGATGGCGATCGGGCCCTGTGACGAAATTCGAAGTCAGCATGAAGTTTAGCTGATAACATTATCAACGCGTTAGATTTAAACTTTAGGAAGAAATGTATAGCGAGAAATATCATATTTGAACCCAATGCTACACAAAAACCAGTAGGCATTTCCGATTTATGTGTTAAATTGAAGCCTGAATCGAACAGGTGGTCAAAATGGCGTTTGGACACCTTGTGTATTTATATATAGAGGGGGTAGAGTGTTTCGATATTTGGCTAATTTAGAGACTTACTGATAAAAATTAAGGTGCCTGTGATTAATTATAAGGCACCCCTCATGCATGAACAATAAATATTTGAAAGATCTATGCTACTGGGCACAGGGAGGACGGGTTAATTACTGGCTAAAGGGGTTGAAGGTTATTACCGACTGCAAAACATCGGAGAATCTCTCGATCGAGTTTCATTTTCCAAAATATTAAGGCATCCCTTTAATTAACTTAAGTAATACTAGTACACGAAGAAAGCCTTTATATAAAAATACTGAATACATCTGTAAGCTGTACAGTTATGGATTACTTCCATAATGAAACGTTTGTTTTCTTCTCCTTTTTTTTCATTTGAAATTATTAAAAAGATGATAAAAGCTTTGTTTCCAGGGATAAATTCTGTACTCAGTCTGATCATTACAAACGATTTTAAATGATCACATTTTTATTTAAAAAAATAATGGGAGCCTGAAAATACTAAAATTAATTTTAAAAAATTGGAGAAAAAAATTGAATCGCGTTCAATCCTTTTCTAAAAATCAGCCGATATAAAATATGCACAGATGAAAGAGGCATGAAAAATCTTTACGATAAGCACAAATTGAAAATTATATCTAATGAATGATTATTTTTGAAAGTTTGCTAAATTCCTATGCAAGGTATAAGTTGTAAAAATACTTTTTAAATTTGAATTTGTCCAATTTGTTAATTATCTTTGAGAAGAATTAAAAATTAAAATACAGATGCTTACAGACATATTGATAGAAATTTGTATACTTGTTTTTAGTAAAAAAAAAAACCAAAACCAAAAAAAAAAAAACAATGTATTGCTTATGCGACATATTGAAGAAAGTGACAATGATCCTAGGTAATTCTTGCAATGGACAATTAAATTGTTTGTTATAAACTGACTTTTAGTGAACCTTTGAATTTTTAAAATACTAGTATTGATGGATTAAACAACGACTTTCTTTTTCACACGTTTTTTTCTTTTTTACAATATTTAATGAAAAATATTTGCCAAATACTCAGTATATGTTCGTTTAAACATATCGTGCAAGACTCTTTTAAATAATTGTCATATACCATTTACTTATTCGAACATTTAATTGTATGAAAAGTACATTTCTTAAAACTTTATTATCTTGTTTACTTGTCTTTCTTCCTGTGAGAGAAATAGTTCATAATATTAATAAACAGATGTACTCAGTATCTGTATCAAAATACAGAATAAATAGTGATCGGACTCAAAAGAAAAACGGATCTTTGAAAGTTCCAGTGCCTAGGAGAAGTAAGCATCCCCAATGACAGGTCACACCTGCTGACCTACAGGGAGCCTACGAAAGTTCCAGTGCCTAGGAGAAGTAAGCATCCCCAATGACAGGTCACACCTGCTGACCTACAGGGAGCCTACGAAACTGAAGCTCTCTGAAATTAATTAATTCTCTGCTCGTCCATCCGTTTTTCTCAGACTAACCAGCTAAAGATCTATGTACAGTACTCCAAATCAATTAATCTAAAGAATTTGAATTATCATTTTTAAGTTGTTTGCTATAGTAGCCTTTACAGTTACCTAATTTCAGAATCAATAGAGCATGAAAGCGAATTAAATTTGCAACATCAACATATTTGTTTTCGTTCTGAGCACTTTTGGACGCCACCAATGGAGACAAATAGGGAGAATTTTTTTGAAATTGAACTTTTTGTCTTTCAAACTGAAAATCTCAGGTTGATATTTTGAAACAAACATTTGTGACATCAGTCTGGGATGTTATTGGTTATACCATTTAGTTAAGTACTACAAAATTCAGTGTGTCTGCTTCTTCGCTGATGACACTGGAAAAAAGATATGCATGCTTACTTTTATATCATCATTCAATGCATTTTTTGTTATTGTACACTGTACATATTCGATGAAAGCATGCTAACCGCTTTTCAGTACTTTCAGTACTTTGATTATTTGGAGAGCACAGTTTTAAACTATCTAAAACTTCACGGCTCCCCTGAGTTACTTTACACTTGCTGTTTTACGTCACCTGAGTAAACTCAGGTGACTTATTGCTATTTGTTTTTAACATTTGCAGCTTCTCCTCTGCATCAGCTCAACCAATTTCAACCAAATTTTGTACAACGCATATATGGGTGAAGGGGGAAAATTTGTGAATTTCATGGTCGCTGTCCCCTTTGGGCGTGCGGGGTGGGTTCAAAACAAATAAAATGAATGCAAATTTTTAAAATTCTTCTTTACTCCCGGACATGAAGCAGTCAAACTGTTGGCATGATTGTAATCAGTATTGACTTCTCGACTAAAATTGTGAATTTCGTTGCCCCAGTGTCAGGGGTTCTAGTTCTAGGGCATGGCTAAATATATCATATTTCTCCTCTGCACCTGTGTATTAAATAAACTACCCAAGTACAACGTTATGATAAGCAAGAATTTTTCTTCTATCATTGTGAATTTCAGGGCCCCTGGGTTAAATGTTCCAGTGATAGGTACGGCTCTATTATAGTGATATTGCATAATATTGCATAAATATTGGTTACTAGTATTTATAAAGCCAGTGGTCAGAACATCAGAAAATGACTGTCTGGTATAGGTTCAATAATCTATTAAACGTAGAAATAAAACCTGCAATTACACACAACATATAGTCGACACATAAACAGACATTTAGACAGATAATTTAAACATAGTAGACTTTACTTTAGATTGCATTTCTTACCGGTACACACACAAGATTCACAAATATTAATATCTGTATGATATAGACATCTAACCCAATCAACGGCTAGGCTAAGGGTGCCCAATGTTAGTTCGTGCAAGCGGGAATTCAGTGAATGGTATAAAGTCATGTGACTGTCCCTCAAGTGCCTAAAAATAATAACTACCTCATACACACAAATTCTTTCAATTCACATTCTCACATATATGCAGCGCAAGTAAATATAAGCATTGATATTAATACATAACTCTGCTTACCAAGTACAAAATTATGATGAGCAAGAATGTTTCTTCCAATATTGTGAATTTCAGGGCCCCTGGGTCAGGGGTGTTGGAATTGGGTGGGGCTTTATTGATTATATATAGTGAAAAAAAAAATATTTCTTTAAGATTCTCCTCCTCTGCTCCCGGGTATTGAATCACTGAATAAATTTACATTGTAATGATGAGGAATGATGCTTCCATTCCAATTTGAGATCATGAATATCAGGACCCCTGGGTCAGCGGTGTGGGCGTTAGGGCAAAGTTCTAACGATAATATAGTGAAAATGCATGAATTCTTTGTCAATCTTTTCCTTTGCTCCTAGTTAATATGCCAATGATCTATTATACATTGACCTACATGACCAGAGGCCAGGAAATTAACAACTTGGAAGAGGTATTATTGCTGATCATAACTATACACTTAGCCTGCTTACTTTGGTTACTTATCTATTAAAAATTAGATGTAAGATCCGCTCTCATACTCGCTATACTAGCATGTACCCAGAAGTACATGTAGATCAGAGTGACAAATAGAAAATACATTTCCACTTTATAACCAGTTGTGCACCCCATCCCACAGGAACCACTGACCCTGGGGCCACATGTTTCAAAATTTTGGCAATTTTATCATAAATTTTATTTCATCATATATGGTTGAATAATACCAGAGCTGATTTCAAAGCATCATTTTATTTTCGGATTACCCCCTCTCTCCAAGAACCCCTGACCCAAGGACCTTGAAATTAATCATTTTGAAAGAGGCAGATTTCTTCATCATACATATGTACTTTCTAAGAATTCATGCATTTTCACTATATAATCATCTGAGCCCCGTCCTAACACACGAATCTTTGATCCAGGGGTCCTGAAATTCAAAAATGTACATGAGGCATCTTTCCTCATCATAACTATGTACCACAGGATGAAAATCCACCATTCAGTCGACTGAATGGCCACTGAATGGTCACTGAAAGGTCACTGAAAAGACCCTTTCCCGTGACCTTTCCGTGATCATTCAGTTACCATTCAGTCGACTGAATGGAACATACATTTCAGTGACCTTTCCGTGATCATTCAGTTGAATCATTTTATTGAATAATTGGCTTATTTTTTAACCTAAAAATTTTATTTCACTTTTTTTGGCATAATAGCATTAAATGTATCTAATTCCGAATACAAAAAATAGGAAAAAAAATTAATACAAGAAAAAAAAATTGCTCCCATGCCCAGAATCGAGCCCGGGTCTCCTGCATAGGTGTCCGCGACCTTATCAATTACGCTATGACTTCTTGTTGACAACTGAAGATTTAAAATCAATTAATTTATTGAAATCGATGGAACAATCAGTTTACCTGTTGTATCGAGGAGCTGCGATGTGTATTTATCCTGCCTCTGATAAAAATCGTGAAATTTTATTGGCCAAGAGCAATACCGCATGAAACAATGTTATGCTGTCTACCCACCTCACATTTCTTATGTGCCCCCTCCACATGACCTACCCACCGTATATTAAAAACTTACCAACCACACATCAACAATATACTGCTTTCACGTGACCCGCATGGAGCTTCATAACTGACGTCACAATGCGTCTGACGACAACGTACAACGGATGTAGAACGTCTTGCTTGGACGTTCAGTGAAAGCGGGTTAATTGAATATTATTAAATTTTTAGAGAACCATCGGCAGGATAAATTCGTTATGTAGACACTTAGAGGGGTAATACGGAAATATGTGGGGTCCTTGAAAAAATGCATATTGGGCGAGGCGTAAGCCGAGTCCAAGGTTTTTTTTTAAGACCCCACATGTTTCCGTATTACCCCTCTAAGTGTCTACATAACTAATAATATCTTGTATATCTTTTGTATATTCTTTGTTAGTTGCGCGGATTTTTGGGACAGACTAATTAATTACACATCTCCTATCAGGATAATGACAATTATCAGAGACGGGCACCTGTTACTGTGTCAAAGATTTAAGATCGTTGTAAATTCTCTAGCTAGAAACTTAGTTGAATGATTTTATTAAAGCAATATCATTTAGAAAGCTAAAATCTCCTATATATTTTTTTTCTACATGAGGCATGTATAAACGATTTGTTTATTCTTGTAATTAAAAATTAATTTAGAATAATGTCTTTGAAAAACTAAATATCCTGAATTTTTGACAATGACATAATTAAAAAACGAAATTGATCAGTAATACTTGCGATCTTCCAGAAATGGTTTTAATAATATAAATTCTGTCTCATTAATCAGAACTATTTATTTCCATGAAAAAATACACGTATAAGCACTATAGAATGTTATGCATTTATTTAAATTTTGAATCGGTTATCGGATCATCATTTTTTATCACTTGAAGAATTTATTTTCTTAATGTAACTAGAAATATTCAATTAAAAATCATTTTGAATAAGTCTCACATATTTTATTTTGGGGATAGACAAATTAATTACACATCTCCTATAAGGATGATGACAATTATCAGAGACGGACACCTGTTCCTGTGTCAAAGATTTAAGATCGTTGTAAATTCTCTATCTTAAATTTAGTACAATGATTTTATTAAAGCAATATAATTAGAAAGCTAAAATCTCCTATATATTTTTTTTTCTAAAAGAGGCATGTATAAAGGATTTATTTATTCTTGTAATTATCAATTATTATAATAATTCCCTAGACATATTTTAAGGTACCCAAATTTGATCACGATAAGTAAAAAAAACACAAGTAAGATTGAATAATAAATCTTTATTTAAAATATGGCTTCCTTGTTAAGGAAAAATATCTGATTATAAAATAATACGCTAGTGAAAAATTACGAAATTGCGATTTAAATATCACTGAAAGGTGGCGGAAAGGTCACTGAAAGTCGACGGAATGGTCACTAAAAGACGACAAAAAGGTCACTGAAAGTCGACGGAAAGGTCACTGAAAGACGACGGAAAGGCCACTGAAAGTTGATTGAAAGGTCACTGAAATTTGATGGAAATTCCACTGAAAGTTGACTGAAATTTGTCCGCTGAATGGTGACTGAAAGGTATCTGAAATGTGACTGAAAGGCAACTGAAAGGTCACTGAAATGTATGTGCCATTCAGTGGCTGAATGACCACTGAAAAGTTACTGAAAGCCGCCTTTCAGTTTTGTCTGAAAGGTCTTGTTTCTTCCTGTGTACATACGTAGTTCATTGGTTAAATACCCAGGAGCAGAGAAGAAGATCTTTAAAGAATAAATGCATTTTCACTATATAATTAATACAGCCCCGCCCTCATACCAGAACCCCCAACAAGGGACGATAAAATTTATTTACAATTTTAGAAAAGACAGGCAGATATCATTCAACATAACTATGCACTAAGTTTAGTTAACACTTTTTTTCATATACAAAGCATAGGCTTTTCTACATATTCTTCTTCTTCTTAATACAGCAAAATTTAGCGCCGAAGATTACTTGCTGGTGCGCATGCGAGACCTAAGCTTACATAATAAAGAAAAACTGTGCTTTTATTTACATTAGTGATTAAAAGAAAATGTGAATGTTATTGACATGATTTTGTGAGAACAGCTTGAGTTAGCTGTTCTCTAAAAATGTCTACTTTAGTGGTTTGAACGACGGCCTCGGGAAGCAAATTCCATTGTTTAATGGTTTGTGAGAAAAAGCACCATTTGTGCGTTTCTTTTGATGCTCGTTTAGGTGTTTCAATGTTTGTGTGTGATTCTATCTGGTTCTTTTTGTATCTGTGGGTATGTAGGTGTCTCAGTGTTTGTGTGTGATTCTATCTGGTTCTTGTATCTGTAGGTGTCTCAATGTTTGTGTTTATTCTATCTGGTTCTTGTATCTGTAGGCAATCTCAATGTTTGTGTGTGATTCTATCTGGTTCTTGTATGTGTGGGTATGTGTATCTCTGTGGATATGGCTACAAGTTCATGGACTACTTTATTTAAGGAATGAATTTAATATAGAATTTAAAAGCTACCCATTTTATACGGAATAAACTGGTTTGGGGAAGTTTACGCTTATAAACCGCAAAGCTGTAAACTATACACTGTTCCAACCCAGTTTATACTGTGTAAAATGGGTAGTTATTAAATTCATTGCTTATGAATTAATTTTCATTTATTTGATGTAAAAGAAAAAGATGATTGTTCTGACAAAATGACTTCAATTTGTACAAATTTTGAATGTAACGTCAGGCGGATTGATACGTCATGACGAAAGTCATTGTGACGTAGGCAACCCATTTTATACAATATAAAGTAAATTTTCATCCAATGAAATACAGCGTTAAAACCAGAATTAAATTATAAAACATTATTAATCTGGTTTTGAGACGTCACTCAGCTAGTGTTTGCCGCTGTACGTAGTGTACTAATCATGTCTGTAATGCTACCGGTATTGTGGTAATTGTTTGCACATCACGAGCGGCCCTTCTCTGAACCATTTCCCAATGGCTTATTATTGCTCTTCAAACAGCATTTACATTTAGGAAACCTTTTAGGATGACTTTTTATTTTTTTTTCCAGTGAGCTTTTTTAATGTTTCAATTTATGGATAATGAAAAAAAAAACAAAATATGTAAAAAAAAAAATCATGTATTTTTAAAAAGGATGAGGATATCGAGGTTTTACTAAAACATCAAAACGCTCAAATCAAAACTTGAAGTTCATGTAAAGTTGAATTTGGTAATCATTTGTTGATTTTTTTTCCTTTTTTCTTTTAATTCTTTTGTAAATAAAACTCTGAAGAGTCATTTGTAGCCCACATAAACCCCAGGCTTAGAATAAACATGATTTTAGACATTGTTATGTTCCCCAAACGAAGTTGGGGAACATATTGTTTTTACTCTGTTTCTTATTAAGGTCTTCCGTTTCAGACGGAAGACCTTATAGTGATTCTACTGTTTCTTTATATTATTAAGGTCTTCCGTCTTCACGGAAGACCTTATAGTGATTCTATTGTTTCTTATTAAGGTCTTCCGTCTTCTCGGAAGACCTTATAGTGCTTCTATTGTTTATTATTATTATTATTATTATTATTATTATTATTATTCTTTTTTTTTTAGACAAAATTTTGTGCAGGCGATTTCTCATAAACTATTCAGGAGATTTTAATGAAAATTTCAGGAATAAAAGGTCACTATATGAATTTTATATAAAATTCCGTTTGTTGGAAAATTCGCTACCAGTGCCAAGTTATGGGCAATTTCCTGATTTTAAAATGCAATTTTGTCTTCGAATGTTCTCGAAAATGGCTCAAGATATTAACTGGAGACTTGTTAGAGATGATAGACCATGAGTTATAGATGTGCAATTTTGCCTTCGTTTGTGTCGTGAGTACTTCCTGTCGCTACAGGAAGTGAATTCAAAATGTGCACTTTTTCAACTTTTTTGGTTTAT
>NW_026920323.1:0-16731 GCF_032062105.1 Saccostrea cuccullata
TCTTCCGCATCATAAGGATCTATTCAAAATTTTACTCATTAATGAAATGGACTTAACATCGATAAGTATCTCCGGCAGGTTTAAATTTCATAAGTGACTTCTGTGCTGCGCAATGCTTATTTATATTACACGTTGAATAGTCAAGTTGAAAAAATAAATCAAGATTTTAAAGCAATGAATTTCATTTGTTTTATCATTTATTCAAAACCTTTAAATGATTAGTATAGTGTGCTAACATTTTAATTTTGTTCCTTGATTTTAAAAATATCATTAGCAGGTTATACAATGTACATGTAATTAGTATTAAACCCGCATCGTATGTACGGAATCGAAAATTTAAGAACTTGTATATAACAATCTGCAGCTATTGAATATCACAAAATATCATGTAATTACACACTTTTATGACCTAATTTAAAATGTTAAAATCAGAACCGGCACCATAGTTAAACTTAAATTGTCTCATAATCGGCACTTAGGGCCTTTAAGCAAGGAGTGATCTTTTTTGTGCCAGCACCTAAAGCGACACAGGACCTTGTTTTATACGGTTTCATCGGAAGGACAGGTCCCCACGTCCCACAGTGGGATTCGAACCACGACGTAAGGATCAACTCCTTACTTCGCTACCATAGAACAGACGCTCAAATCACTGCGCTATGCGGGCGACCTTGGGAGATATAAATTGAAAACAATGAAGAAAACGGTTAGTAAAAAATAAGAAGGGGTCGTTTTGTTAAGTATTATTCTTACGAACTTCAGGACAAGAATGAGAAAACCATATACATATATATGAAAGCTTCCTGATATAAAAAAGGTTACTTTTTTAAAATCATGTCTAGAGTTTTCTCTTGCAAAGTGTTTGTGTATTTTTTTTGGGGGGGGGGAGGGGAGGGGGTAGTGTTGATGGAATTGGAATTAAACGGTCTGTTTAACTGTCCATATGTCTGTCTGCCCTTAACTTTCAAGTCTTTCCCAGAAGGTCAGGCTATAAAATAAAGAAACCAGAAGCTTTACTCGATAAAAAGATTTCAAGTGATCCTAGGATGTGTCATTGTATTTTATCAAGGCAATAGTACGGCAAATTCAAGGTCTCTGGAGAAAAAATTAATGTTTTGTTGCATTCATTTATATGTAATCGAGAATATCTGTAAGCTCATACTTGATACAGAGATTGCTTGTGACATAAAGTGTTTTTTTTTTTTTACGATTTTGACTCAGAAAACAGTATTTTTTTTACATTCTGACTATATTTGTTTAAGTTCATACTTTATACAAATTGCTTATAGTCTGCTGGTTTTCAGATGACTTAAAATATGGTCATTTTAACAAATTTAGGGCCAATGACAGAAAAGGTGTAAAACTCCTGTCAGGGTTATGAATTTCTAAAAGTTGTTTCAGATTTAGGGTTTGTCTTGACAAAGAGCCAAGGTTATGCTGTTAAAATCAAGGTCACTGACAGAAAAAAATTTCTTTTCCACGCTATGAACTAGTAAGTGAAAATCAATCGAGGCTCTTGAAACATAGATTACTTATGATCGGAGGTTGTGTCATGACCCTGATCAAAGGAAATTCTGGCAAATCAAGGTCACTGACAGAGAAAAAAAATGTTTAAGCATAACTTCGTAATTAAGATTCACTGGAGGCTCATACTGAGAAGAAAGGTTGTTCACATTAGAAAGTGCAGTAACCTTGACCCAAGGTCTGTACTTCCTGTCCACAGCTCCAACGGAAGACCTACTTGTTGCTTTGCAACGAGCTCGGCTCTAGTTTGTCTTTAACATTCCTTGCAGATTAGAAATTTCTTCATTTTCTCTTGAACTACAATGAATGAGTATGAATATCTTTATTGTTACGTCCTATGGTACCGTACTTGACGTCCAAACTTTAGTACAACCTGTTTTGTTTTAAAAAGGACAGTTAAATGGCGTAATTTGTGATTACTTATAAATAATTTATGTAAATGTAACGCACATGACGCAGGTAGGTTAAGGCAGCACACAGATCAGAATTCATCGAATCCACACTTTTTTGTATTATGTAACATTGATAAAAGTCTTGGATGAAACTATTGCTATCATTATGCATTCTATAGCCTTCAATGGGACTTAATTTAACTACAGGAAGCCCCAGATATATATAGGAACATGGCGTACTGATAAAGTGAAAAGTTCAACACTTCCTCGGGGATAATTAATTTCTATTTGTAATAATGGTTATATATAATAATCTCCGTGCCATAAAAGGTGTTTCTAGAATCCCTCTTTCCTATCACAGACACTACGTTTCACTTTCACTCGGCCAATACTGATCAACAGTTATGAAGTCACAGGTTTGGTATTTAACCCCTGTAACAAATGAATAGATATTTATAGCACCCAGAAATGACAAAATTCTGTCTATATAAATGAAACATATAGAGACAACAAACATTATTCAAAATCAAAAGTTCATAAAACGATACAAACCAAAACCAAAAGATAACATCAGAGGAAGGCTTTGTAACTGCTTTTTTTCTCATGAACTAATGTGGATCAGCATATATTTCTCTATTGCCACGTCATAACATCACACGTGAATTCACGACCGTTTGATCACTGAACGGGCACTCTCCGATAAACTTCCCTCTCTATCGTCGTGTAGGTTATTTCCCTCCGAGGAACTGTACATAAACGAGTCAATGAAGGACTCCAACATCAAATATAGAGAAGATAGACAGTAATAAGGGTTTAAAGTCCATTTACATGTAAACAAAAAGTCTTAGGCAGAAATATATACAGGAAGGTAAAATCATCAGATATGGGATCAGGTGACAATGGCGACAAAACATCCCAGATCGATCTGACCTATTCTGACCTGTGTTCCTTGTTATGAATAGATAAATGAAAATTCTTTTAACATTAAGTAAGAAAATGATGTCGGTTTGTCAGTAGCTTGCCTACAATAATAGTAAGCATGTTCCTACATAAAAAAAGATTGATAGTGAAAGAAAAGTTGAAATCATTTCGTTAATCATTTGATTAATTTTACTCTATTAGGATCCTTTTAAATGTTCTATTTTATTTACGTGACCATAAAGAGAAAGAATTCATTCATGTTGCAGTCGTATAGCTTTAGAGAGACCTGAAAACTAACATGGTCTCTCCATTGAACATTGCTGTCCACGCTTGAATAAAGTTGTTGTTTAACGTTATATCAAACCTGGCGCCAAAACCTTACAGGGAACAGACATTCATCATCTGGCAGACTGACAGCTTTGTATAACTTAATTCTATTTCTATTAAGTATAAAAGTCAAGCACATATAACACACTTTTATTGCGAATGTCAACCTAAAGTTCTGACAAAAAGGCTGTGTTTGAGTAAAACATCTTCATGAAACCAGTAGAAAATGAAGCAACGATAGAACCTAACAACGATTCACGCATTCACTTCACTCAAAAAATGGCGTTGTTAAATGTTATATCAGATATTTTGCCTAGACCGTCTAGAGAAATCAATCACAGACAGACTGACAGATTTACTATTTCAGCTAAAGTAAATGAAAGCAATATCTACACAAGTTTTATGTATTTTGTCATTTAGAATAATGTTATTTTTTAATTTTAAATTCCCGTAACGTTTCCTCCACCTACATAAAAAATTCATATCAGGTCATATTGAAAACTGTATAGGAAGCTTTTGGAGTTTGAAAATTACTTTTAGCAAATTAAATTTTGGAAATGAGGTTATTTCGTATAATATTTTGGAAACTTGGATCAATAATACCGTATATAAAAAGTTGTGAGAATTCTGTTGAAATGTTTGTAATTTCATGAAATGAAAAAAGAAACACATATCGTTTAAATGCAATATATTTGAAGTACCTATTGCTCCAGAAAGTTGGGTTAAACCTTCCCCCATTATCAATAGTGTTTCATCTTTGCATGCTGTGAATTTATGCATCACATGATTAAACACCTAAATGTACGACGATTCTGATTAAAGCTGCGGTGAACACGGCGGGTGTGACCAGACGGCAGGGAATGCTCACTCCTCCATGGCACCTGATCCCTCCTCTGATGTTTTAGTGGTCTGTGTTTGCTTTGAACGTATTTTGTATTGTTTTATGGACTTTGATATTGAATACTGTTCGTTATCTCCATATGTTTCTTTTGATCTAGGATGATTACCAATTGGTTTCTTTTCCAGTATCTACTCTCTAAGTTCACATGATTCACGCCAATTATTATTTTTATTCTGTAATCTTTTCCCTTGCATTTATCTATTTCACTTTGACAGATCAATGAGGTACATTTCAAGGGACACCGACATCTCCAGCACCATGTTAAATGATAATGTATTGAAAACGAACGGTTTTGTTCTGTTTATTTTCATAATTATTTTTCACTCTCCAAATTAGTCAGATTCTGTGAAAATTATACTTTTTCTTTTGACTTTAGGATTTTGAGTCCATTTCTCCTCAAACTCTCTTAGACACGCACCTGGTAAATAATAATTAAGCACCTTTGTATACACTATCGACAGGTGTATTTCAATAAGAAGTTTATAATGTGCATGATATTTTTTTACCTTACAAGTGATCTGAAGAATGTTAAAATAAGTTAAATAGACTCACAGTGTGTAGTTGTGTAGTTGCATTGTAAACTGATGCGAAAATCCTAAAAAGTTGAATAAACTACAATCACATATGTTTATTTATATAGATATTATATGTTCGATGCAGTGTCAAGAGAGAAAAAAAGTACCCATCTCTAAATTACATTGCTAGCACTCTACCTCTAGGCTACCATAACTGCTTTATAGGTATATTAAATTAAATTTTAATAATAACTCTCAAGATTTCCACATGCATATTATGCATTTTTTTACATACTACTATTTCGTCTTTTACATTGTTCTTATTCTAATGATCTGTCAAAAAGCAGTGTGTGTGTATACATGGTGTATACATGGTGTATAGATGGTATTTGAACACAAGTAGTCAATTACTAATTATTAATTACACTGATCTACCAGATTGTTTGTTTAAATGTAATTCAACAACTAATTGTTATTAATTTTCTGATACTCCCGAATACATATTTTTGTGATCATATATTTTTATGAGAAAAGTGACCTGTCAGATTTTCTGTGTATGCAGACAGTGAAACACTCTTGTGACGATGTGCTTGTAAGGGCCGAAAAAGAAGTCTTCGTTAAAATCATGGAAAATCACTTTGCTATAAGAATTGTTAAGTGTGATTTCTATAAACGTGTTTTACTGTAATTACGAGTGTTGATCCAAACGTTCGTGGAATTTCTTCATATTTTATTTATTTTTAAGTGAAATTGTTTGAAAATTACAAATGAGAATATAGACACGTGTTGAATATTTTAAATAAAAAACATTTGAAATATTTATAAATGATAGTTACTCTTTGGCAGGTGCCATAGAAACGCTTGTTTAGAAATGCGGGGGAGACATTAACGCGTGTATTTTCATTTCAATTCTTGACACGTATGTGGTACGTATAATATACGTATGATACGTATATCCCTAGGTGGTATATAAAACAAAAATTATGTCATTATTACGATTGCTTGATCTTTTATAAACCTTTGTGAGAGAGTTTAAATGATTTTAGTGGATATTTAGTTTATTAGTTGATGATTTATTGTATATCTTTAAGTTGTTAGACAACGTCAAATTTCGGTCAAGTCATATTCGTTTTGTGAAAATCCCGGAATCACTCTATCTTAAACGCCTATATTGTTGACATAGGCTGGAGAAAATGCATTAAGTTACTGGTTTAATGGCATAAGAGATTTTAGAAAAAATAGAACTTCCATAGACGTTGATTAAAGGTGTGACCGCGTTTTCAAGGCTCTGATTTAGGTGTTGTTCCCCCTAGACAAATTATAAACGATAATGACTGACGTATTGTTCTTTACATTGCTACTGAAATTGGAACATCATATGAAAAGATGGGGAGTTTTTTTTAAATATGAGTGAAAAATGAAGATAAGTTTGTGCGAGAGGATACAGAAGACTTTTCTTGAGAAAAAAATGGAGAAAAGGAAAGCATATAGTAGAATTACGTATTCGAATTGGACATTTGGGTGAGATGCTTCTATAACGTGACGTGGCATATGTAACTTGACACTATGTCGAAGTCTCCCCCGGGTTTCACAACTATCTATTTTCAGAAAGTTCGTATGACTTTATTGGTGATTGGAAAGTGGTGAAATTTTCCAATATTGTTGCATTATGACGATATATTATAAATCTGCCTGTTGTTTGCAACCACCAAATCACGATAAAATTTTAGAAAGAAATTCCTTTAACTTTTGGATCACCGCTCGTATATAAAATCATTAAGTCTACCACATGTTACTCTCAACACAAGTGTTACTCATTAATATTTCAAATGCAAAATGCTATTATTAGCTATTACAACTACCTGTCAGAAAGGTGTGACTCTTTATATATTTAGACACAGAAACTCTGTTGTGTATCAAGGATCCAATCCAGAGCAGGTGAGATTTTTCATCATAACTGAGGCTGTACGGCGCAATTATATCTAGTTGTAGTGTCAGTATACTAGGTGACTGAAAGTTTCCATCTTTGTCAATTATCTGTACTGAGCTGGTGTATTCATCACACACCAGGATGTGTGATAATGCGTCTATACAGATTCCACGTGGTGTAAGTCTTTTCTGCGCTCGAGGCCCTCTGTAGGAGAAGCGATATCTTCCTTCACGATTTGTCACCACTACAGCACCAACATCAGACACGACAATATCTCCATTGTTGTTCTCTGTGATATATGAAGGACCACTATAAAGTTCCATACCAGTGTTGGCGTATTGCATTGTCTGTATGAGCTGCCCTTTGTCGTTATACCGTGTTACTTTACCTTTATCTGTTTCAGTATTATACATCCCAACCAGCAGATCTCCATTCGAAGGTGAGCTGAACACACAGAATGGTTTCCATTTTTTCATTTTCTTTATCAATCTTGACTTTTTTATGTTATCTGTAGTTTGTTGTAATTTGATTATATTATAGCTATTATCTATGTAAATGAGTTCACCCAAAGTATTCACAGTATGTACCCCATGACTAAATGTATCAAATGTATTTGGAACACTATCTGTCAGACGATACAACGTATCACCAGTTATGTTTGTTAAAATGATATTGTTGCTGTACCAGTCACTGATCCAGACCCGGTCTGAAGCTAAACAGGAAATGTGAAATACACCACTAGCAGCAGTCAGTGGGATAGATGTGTACAATACAGGGGAGGACATTATTTTCAACAGACGTTCATAAGTTATTTGTCTTTTTCCAATCTCTATGACTAGGATTTCAGTCATTGATCTCTTCAAGTCCTCTATGTTTATTTCCTCTATCGGGGAGAACAGTGTGCAATTAGATATTGCATCTGTCTTTGGAACAGTGATTTTCTTTAGGAAAAAGAGTAATTCCACTGGCCTATTTGCTAGCTGTTCAAATCTGTTTTCATACATCTCAATGCTGAAAAGGTGTCTGTCCATTTTTAATTTCTGTTGTTGTAATCTCTGAATAAACCTTTGATTTCGATTCTTAACTTCACACATCACAGTTGAAGCGAGGGCTTTTAGACCTTGGGCTTTTGTTAACATTTCGGAATGGGAGTTAAAGATTTTTCTGTCGATTACTTTGACATCAGCTTTCATTTCTTCTAGGATAAAAAAGATATTAAAGAGCATCTCACTTCTGATCTTCATAATGATTCCTTTGTTTTGCTGACGGCTTCTTTGATAGGCTGTTGTAATGTCAAGTATTTTATGTTTTGTACGTTGGAATAAACCAGGCAGTATTCTGCATTTTCTGTGCTGTTTACAATGGACACAAAGGGGAAGTTCACATGAAAGACAGTATTTTTCATAGATTCTGTTTGGATGTGTCACACATGTTTCTTGCTTTGTCAGATTTTCATATTTTTCACGATAAATTACAACATCATGGTGAACAGTATCTAGATTTATGAAGTGTTTGTCTTTACATCGTAGACACAAGTCAATTTTACAAGTATTACAATAGAATTTTGCTTCCCCCTGACATTGGAGACAAAGTGGTATTGTACACTTGGTGCTGAATCCTGGCATAGTATATTAGATGAAAACATCTACTGTATGTTTCTTGTATATTTTACTCGAGTACTTTATATCGAAAAATGCTTCTTAGACGTCAAATCACAAGAACAAAAAATTTGGAACATACCGTATAAGTAGAATTTTTAGCGAGGATTTAATTTTGGCATTATTAGCGAAGGAACCGAGATCGCTAACATTGAATATCGCTAAAAATTAATTGCATTTTATTTGTAAGAGCTTCATAAATGTGCATTTTAAAATCGCTAAAAAAGCATCTCGCTAAAAATAAATTACGAGTTTTTAAGGACAAATCGCTAAATTTGCGTCTCGCTAAAATTTCCACTTATACGGTAATGCAATGAATGAAGTAGATCGATGTGGTAGAGTCCGTGATGTCTTTTATTTCAAGTTTAACTTTGGATACATTGAGCTGACATGTGAATTGATTTAACTATTTTCTATTCAAAATTCACCAAAAGCTCCTTTCCACCAAGGATTTTTTTTATGTTCTTAGTATTTGATTTTTTATTTTAATTTTTCTTTTTTTAAGAATTTACTTGTAGCCGTAAACTTCAATCCGATCAAAGATTGATTACAGTTAAGGTATAAAGATGAAAAAAAGGTAAATCATTTTCTACTTAATTGACTATATAATTGATATTTTAAGTTAAAAAATGGTCTTAATATAGATCGGATACTTTAAAAGGAAAAAATAATACAAGGTTATACATGTATTATTATTGAATGTCAAGGTCACGTATGATTAATGGACATTAAAATTGCCATACAAAAGGTACTACATCGTTCTATTTTGTGAATGTTTTTCCCCAAAATCACTCTTTTGATTTTCTATGATGAAAGTTCATGTAAATAAAGCAGATATAATTTCTCCCTATCCATTCATTATTTTCGATGCCGTGCACATAATATCTTTCTGATTTAAACACAATAGTATTTAACAAAACTTTCCATTGTTTCAATATAAAACGCTATCGGGACACAGACGATGAAGTATCAATTTAAAATTTAAATGAATAAACAATATTAATAAATGCATGAAAGAATTACTCCTCATATTTTTTTTAAAAAAGAGATCAGGTACTTACTTTTTATTTATCATAGCATACTGAAATCCAACAGAATGCATGCATTGCTAAGTTTTTGATTGCTCCTATTGTATATCATCTTGCTAGTCATAGGTACAGGTAAACTTTTACTGTCTATTGAAACAAGGACGAGGTGTTTCCAGTACAACAGAGAGAATGAAAAAACCCTTTATGTTATGTTTTTTAAATTTTTGGTGAAGCAACAGACCATGGACGATCACAATACTTGTAGAATTAAAAACAATGATCTTACCCGATTGATTCACACCAGCTAGCGTTGGTTTTATGATTGAGTTAAGAATATGTGCTTTATGTATGGATTTATTCAATCATGTGTAAAATAAATGCTTTGATATGATTTTCTTTCCTTTTTTATTTATTTTATTAATTATAATAATAAAGTACTTTTTAGGCTTTATTGATACGCCATTTAAATTTAATGTTCTTAAAAAATTAAAAGAAGACACAATACAGTTTTTTAAGCTTGTTTTTTTTTCATTTTCGAATATTTTTACATTTTGGAAATTGTTGTTTGGTTTTTAAAAGTCATTCCTCCTCTCTTAAAGTGTAGGAAACCCTTATGTTTCGCGCATATTGTGAATTTAATAAGTTGTTTTTTTACTACAAAAACTCTTTATTAAAACCTTATAAGTTGCATCTTGTTACATGCATTTTTATTTGCAAGCAAATTGAAATTGAAATAAAATCCTGGTTTTATCAATTTTTTTAATTCAAAAATCATATGAAATGAATTTTGATATCATATTGACGATGCTCAATTAATTCCTACAGCATAGTACCGTGTGCAGAGCGAAAAACAATGTGATATAAATACAGCTTCCCTCACTGTACAGCGCCAGACCCACGGAGAAGTATTCCTCAGGTACAGTGACTTTAATCAGCCACCTGCGTCTGAAAAGTTAGAGACTGGTATCAACCGACTTCAAAAACACCATGCGTAAGTAAACTGATTCATCAATTTAAATTTTATTTGTCTGAAAATACCATATTTTTGGTTTGGCTACTTGACATTAAAAGTTTGGAAATACTGAGAGTTATATCTTGTTGGTTCAAACATAGAAGATGTTTACATATTCGTGAAATGTAAATATTCAATAAGATATATAATATCTGACGGTATAATCATAAACTTCCAAAAAAAAAGGGACAACACATATTTGACTTGTAATGAGAGGGAAGCATTTGTTTCTTAATAAAGTGCAGGGATCAACACTTATCCTATATTTGCTAACGTTTTAACGGTAACATGTACTTTTTTGATATGAGAAATCTGTACGGGTTAAGAAAATTGGAATTAACAAATATTCACTAAGTGCATCAAATAGTAGGTTTAGTTACATGTAACCATACGTCGGACATATATGTTGTTTTGGACAACTTCATGCAATACACTTTCTTTAAATCTGATTTTTAAGCGGTTAGCTTCGCTAGCCGCTTTATGGCATGTGTCCGATTTTTATCGACACCGGAAACTTCCATAAGGCGCTACCTATCGACAACGGAAACTTCAACAAAGCCTCTACCTAGTACCTATGATTTGTTTCTAACACATATAACATATGTTAAATAAAATCAAGACTATCAAAACAACATAATCTTTCGGTTTTTAATTTTTTTCTAATTTTGTTTGTCAATGAAATAAATTTATAATTGTTGTATTAAAAAAAGTTTATGCATAGGAGCATTTGGTGTCGAGATTAAATTTCCGTGACATCAGCTGATGGCGATCGGGCCCTGTGACGAAATTCGAAGTCAGCATGAAGTTTAGCTGATAACATTATCAACGCGTTAGATTTAAACTTTAGGAAGAAATGTATAGCGAGAAATATCATATTTGAACCCAATTTGCACAGAACTAAGAGGCATGAAAAATCTTGACAATTAGCACAGATTGAAAATTATATCTAATGAATGATTATTTTTGAAAGTTTGCTAAATACCTATGCAAGGTATAAGTTGTAAAAATACTTTTTAAATTTGAATTTGTCCAATTTGTTAATTATCATTTTGAGCCTTTGAGAAGTAATAAAAATTAAAATACAGATGCTTACAGGCATATTGATAGAAATTCGCATACATGTTTTTAGTAAAAAAAAAAAAAAAAAAAAAAAAAAAAAAAAACAATTTATTGCTTATGCGACATATTGAAGAAAGTGACAATGATACCTAGGAAATTCTTGCAATGGACAATTAAATTGGTTTTTATACACTGACTTTTAGTGAACCTTTGAATTTTTAAAATACTAGTATTGATGGATTAAACAACAACTTTCCTTTTCACACGTTTTTTATACAATATTTCATGAAAAAAATACTCAGTATATGTTCGTTTATACATATTGTGCAAGACTCTTTTTTAAATAATTGTCTTATACCATTTACTTATTCGAACATTTAATTGTATGAAAAGTCAATAATTATCATTTCTTAAAACTTTATTATCTTGTTTACTTGTCTTTCTTCCTGTGAGAGAAATAGTTCATACATGTAATATTAATAAACAGATGTACTCAGTATCTGTATCAAAATACAGAATGAACAGTGATCGGTCTCGAAAGAAAAACGGATCCTTAAAAGTTCCGGTGCCTAGGAGAAGTAAGCATCCCCAATGACAGGTCACACCTGCTGACCTGCAGTGAGCCTACGAAACTGAAGCTCTCTGAAATTAATTAATTCTCTGCTCGTCCATCCGTTTTTCTCAGACTAGCCAGCTAAAGATCTATGTACAGTACTCCAAACCAATTATTCTAAAGAATTTGAATGATCATTTTATTTTCTTTTTGAGTTGTTTGCTATAGTAGCCTTTACAGTTACCTACAGCTAATTTCAGAATCAATAGACCATGAAAGCCAATTAAATTTGCAACATCAACATAATTTTTGTTCGTTCTGAGCACTTTTGGACGCCACCAATGGAGACAATTAGGGAGAAATTTTTGAAATTGAACTTCCTGTCTTTCAAACTGAAAATCTCAGGTTGATATTTTGACACAAACATTTGGGACATCAGTCTGGGATGTTATTGGTTTTACCATTTAGTTAAGTACTACAAAATTCAGGGTGTCTGCTTCTTCCCTGATGACATTGGAAAAAGATATGCATGCTTACTTTAATGTCATCATTCAATGCATTTTTTGTTATTGTACACTGTACATATTCGATGAAAGCATGCTAACCGCTTTTCAGTACTTTCAGTACTTTGATTTTACGGGGTAGTCAAAACCTTTGCGAACTATCTCTATATCTACAAAACCAAAATTCAGATTAGAATAAAATTTATTTCGCACATAGCCATATACAAGTTCTATAAACAGAAAATTCTGTATAATATTTGCTCCTTTTTTACGTCAAATATGGAAATGACGTCCTTTTCCAGATCCCTTGTGACAAAAAATGGTTGTCTCAGTCAGACTCGTCAACGAACGACTGTATAATTCAAGATATATTTTGGAAATTCGTCGCTTGAAGTAGCGTATGATAATTTGTACACAATTTTAAAGAGACAAAAGACTTCCTAGAAATTCAATTCATGATTAGATTGATCATTTTAATGAAGGAAGGGAGACGTTTGAAAATGATAATTGTTCTGTCAAGGGAAAACAAGTTTGAAAAGAAATGTGTTTCAAATTAATTAAATATCATATTTTGTACCATTGGACGGGAATAATCATCAACAGAGTGAACGATCGCGAGTGCTCGCCAATACTCCCTATACTTCCTATAGAAATGTTCTGAGCTTGCTCTGTTTGAACAGGCCTAAAATTTTATGATTTTGCAGCGTTTAGAGTTTTCTTTCTTTTAAACTCGACTTAAAGAAACGAGTTGAATTTTTTCAATGATTGGTAATTCTACTCTTTTAAATAAATTTCACATCAATGTCCGTATACTGCATACAGGGTTATTTTCGCCCTGTGTTAATTTTACACTTTCAGACCTGCAAAAAATAACCATGTATCGGACACTTTCCGATGGGTAACCGCTTACATTTTCAAAACCCAGCTAACAGCTTTTTTTTAAAAAATCAGTTTGTAATGATAATTTCTCAATGAATAGCCTACAGCTGAGTTTCAAATTTATATTATAATGACACACTAAAAGCTATGTTCGAATTTATGATTTTCATTCTGTACCGATATAGCTAAAACTTCAGTAGAAGGGCATGGTCAATTCACTGAATACAATTCTTCATTTATGGCAGTAAATTTGCTATCTTTAAAAAAGAATAATTGAAAAAACCAAAAAAGGAGAAGAAAGCAAAAATCTCCGTTTTTGTCAACTCCGATTACCCAAACAGCGAAGATTAAGAAAAGAGAGTATTATATTTAAAAAAATCATTTCATGATGAAACTATAAGCCGTAGTTTAGTTCTTCATTATGATTTTTCTACCAAACTTTAAAAGAAGTGAACCCAAATTTTAACACAATTTATTAGTAGCAAAATATAAATGATCATATTGGGTAGAACATTTGTACAATTTGGTTTCAAATAAATCAAAGTATAGCTACGATACATTACTGTCACCGTCAGAATTTTAACATCTTCTCGGAGTTGATCTTGAGACATTTAACCAGTTTTTTCGGGGGTGGGTCTTCGTATCAGCGGCAATTATAATCTCTCCCTTATTATAGGTAACATCTGGGATATCATAAAGTATGTCAGTGTTCATGATTTGTAGAGAAAAAACTAAAATATGTACCCAATAAAAACGTAAAAAAGGAGAGGAACACTGTGAAATAAGAATTTTGTGAAGGTATCATTCTCTTATATTCAGTCGTAACAGAGGATTTGCAGATATGAAATTGATACAAATAATTTAAGAAATAGAATGACAATGTTTGGAAACATAAAAAATTACAAAGTAAAATAGGAAATGCACAAGGGCACTTCCATATAGTTATATTATGATTCTTTGAAAGCAAATAAAAAAAAATATTTATACCACCTTAAAGGTCTTGTCAAAATGAATACACATGTGAAGTTAAAAACCCTAGCTCCAACTGTTCAAACTTTATAGCCAAGATCAAACTGTGGTATTTTTGAGTAAAAGAAGGTCAAACTCCATGATCAAGGTCAAGAGATCACATTTGGCGGTACTCAAAGAAGGGTTCTGTGAAATATGAAAGCCAAAGCACCACCCAATCAACAAGTACGGGCTATGTTAAAGTTGACAACAAACAGACAGAAAAACAGGAAAACAGACAGGACAAAAACAATTTACCCCAAATCTGTTGATTTTCCCTTGAAATCCTTGCTTACGATTGTTTGAAGTCTGTTTTGTAAAGGAGGTGGATTACTTTTACCCCACCTCTGTCGATTTTTCCGTGAAATCCTGGATTACGATTGGTTGAAGTCTGTCACGTGAAGGCGGTGGATTACTTATACCAGTTGTAAATCGTTGTAAATCTATACCCGGTCGATGTATTACGTCACAAACACAAACGTGACGTCATAATAGGCACAGTATAAGCGTGATGAAACATTTAGCAGAGAAAATCATTTATAAACTACAGATAAAACGTAAATTTTACATCGGTGGGGGTAAATTCGTTACATAGTCTTTTAGTGACAGGGTATGGGATGATACCTGACCCCAGGATCATGAAACATCTTAAGCTTAAGTCAAAATATTCATGTTGTACAATAATTTTGATTAAGTCAAGTAGACAAAAATTAAATTATTTCTTAATATTGCTTTACAAAATTGTTGTTATCTGCCAAATTAGAGATTCGTAGAATAATTAAGAAACATTTTTCAGGCAATTAAAATTTTGACTTAAGTCTAAGTCTGTTTCATGATCCTGGGACCTGGTTAGTAAATTTCATACCTGGCGAGGCGGATACCTGGTTAGTAAATTTCATACCTGGCGAGGCGGATACCTGGTTAGTAAATTTCATACCTGACTAGGCTCCGCCTCGCCAGGTATGAAATTTACTAACCAGGTATCATCCCATACCCTGTCACTAAAAGACTATGTTACTAATAATACCCGGTCAGTTGAAAATCTATACCCGGTCGATGTATTACGTAACTAACAAAACGTGACGTCATAATAGGCACAGTATAAGCGTGATAAAGCATGTAGCAGAGAAAAACATTAATAAACCACAGATAATACATAAATGTTTCATCGTTGGGGTAAATTCGTAACATCATCCCGTACCCTGTCACTAAAATAGTATGTAATATACCCCTGGCATCTTTCGATCAAGGGGCATAAACGATCCACCATGACAAAGGCGACAGAAACGGGTTAGTCAATTCAGCATACAGTCAGATGCGGAAAAGATATCTTACGGGGTCCCGTTAGTTATTTTTTTCATAAATGATAAAGAAGACAACAATAGTTTTTTAATACTAAAAAAAAAGAAAAGTCACAAGGTGCTCTTGTCGAAAAATGTATCAATTTCATTACTTTCTTGAATTGCTTGTTTTATTTTATCTATGAAACATATGGAGATAACGAACAATATTCAACAGGAACAGAGCAAACATGGATCTCCAAAACATCAGAGGTGGGATCACGTGCCATGGAGGAGTGAGAATTCCCTGCCGACCGGTCATACCCGCCGTGTGCTTTTTGTCATAATTGGGAACTAACGGGAAAATCTCAATTTTGATATCTTATTATCAATTCATCATATAAATAGTGGATGGACTAAAACAATTAGTCAGTCAGCATTTGACTCAATGATAAATTGCATTTGCTGACAAGCTCGGTAATTGTATCGACCGTACAACTAACGGAATGATGAAATATGCCGGCGTGAAGCGTCGTAGTTTATATAATCTCATGAATCTTCAAAATTTAAATTCATTTCTAAATGACCTTGAGTGCCGAGTATAGGTCTAAATTTGAAGCCCTTCGTCAGCATACGGTGGCGTTTCCATATGAGTGAAACATTTTCAAGCGGGACGTTAAAAATATACAATCAATCAATCATCAACTTGTTTGTATTAAAAATTGTTGATACGTAGTGCATACACTTGCGTATCGAATCAACTGATATAAATAAACTCTATATATGAAGGTATATTGCTGCATAAGGAAGGGAAGTTGACAGTAGAAAAGTTAAATTCATCATGTTCATCATAAAGTTTGCATGTTAGATTAACATCAACTTTTTTTCAAGTAAAATATCCAAGTATGAAACATGTGTCAGACTCTCTTGTGCCTTTTATCCTATCCTCACCCGGAAATATCGTATAGGTATTGATTAATATAATTGACAGTGCGTCGTCGATACATCTAAATGTCGAGTTGAAGGCCATACCAAGTGTTTTCTTCTTTTCACGTATAAGATTTCGCACACATTCTGCTTCATATAAATTTAAAGTAGCTCTTATCCATGTGAATCTTTTGTCTAAATAGAAGTTGTGTACTGAACAGTTTTAATTTTTTAATTCAGATATCAGATTGATTGATTGCATATTCACTACTAAGTCCAAAATGTACTGACATTCCCTTTTTTTACTGACAAACTTA
>NW_026920324.1:0-16821 GCF_032062105.1 Saccostrea cuccullata
AGTCTCCTCTACTGTAGCGAGGCTCTCCAAAGGGGGCTACAACAACAAACTTACTGATTTATACACTTGTAATGGTCGAAAGGGGGCTACAACAACAAACTTACTAATTTATATACTTCTAAGGGTCCAAAGGGGGCTACAATAATAAACTTAATGATTTATATACTTCTAATGGTCCAAAGGGGGCTACAATAATAAACTTAATGATTTATATACTTCTAATGCCAGTAATGGTCCAAAGGGGGCTACAATAATAAACTTACTGATTTATACACTTCCATGGGGAGTAGAGTTAAATAACACTGTATAATTATCAACTACTCTCGTTAAGCAAGTTGGTCGAAATATATTTAAACTAAAAATTAATGAACTTTATACATTCAATCAATTTTAGCACTTTTAATTTTAATCCTTTTTAAAGTTTGTTCTTCAAAATAAATAAAAGTTCTTTTTCACACTTACCAGAAGACAGTGGACATACTCAGGGCCGCCGACTAATGGAGTAAAGTTTCCTAGTTGTTCTGCCAGCGCTAATAGAACTTCATCCTCGTCATAAATAGTATCTGTCAATGTACAGAGGAAATGTGTTATCTAAATCTAATATTAGTGAAAAAACAAACTCCCATCTACAGTCACTTTACAAAGATAATGTTAAGATTTTTCTGATGGGCACTTTGAGAGGTGATTGTTATTGTTAAGTCTAGTTGAAAGATTTTTGTCTAAACATGCTAAACATGCAAATTCAAGGAGTGTTTAGGATAAAAAAAAAAATGTACATGATGTAGAGTTAACATGATAAAGGGTACCTGATAATTTTGAAAATTTTGTTTACCTGTGAGGAATGGAATAAGTTCACTCCTGGTCCTTTCTACTCCTAGAGCAAGTGCTATTGTGGAGAGTTTCTTGATACTGTTAAGGCGAAGCTGAAACCAGAGTCAAGTATATATCTTACAGTATATAAGTTCTAAATGCTTAAATGCTGACTTTCCCATTAATCAAATAATTTCCAAACCTATACATGCTATAGAACATTGTCATTTCAATGATAGACTGTTCAATCTAGCACAAGTAATGCCCAGAAATAAATACACTCACTGTAAGGTCCTCTGAAGTTAGATATTGCAACATTCATCATGTTTATCATTCTTCATCATATACAACTTCTTTTAACTTCCTAATAAAGCCTTACCTACCATGTTTGCATTATGCCCATTACTGTAGCGGACAGTATACATATGAAATATGGATCTTATACTGCCTCACTAGAGCTAGCTTTTCCCATGTTTTATCATGTTTATAGTGATGCAGTCGAGTCTTACTGTATTTAAGGCAAGTTAAGCAAGGGTGAGCCTGTTTAACTGTTGGATGGGTGACTGCTTCACGTTACAAGTGGCAGTGTAGTGACTCGGGTGTTTGGTGACCTGCTTTAGAAAGAGTTAGTGCTAGGACATATTGTCCATTTACAGACTTGCTGTGGATGGCAGGGATTATTATAACTGAAGAGGTCCAAACCTGCTTCAGGAAGCTCTAGGTCTAGGACTTTGTATTCCGGAGCAGCATTGGTCGCTGTAATTTTAATTGAGGCCCTAGACACTCAGAAAGGATCAGGGGGTGTGCAATTACAAAAATAAACTACTAGCCCGTCGGGCTAGTGGGGGTAACAAAGTTACTAGCCCAAGGTTGCCAGTCACTAGCCCATTAACTACCGAAAACACGTCATGTATAAGTACAACATAAAGTTTAAAAAAAACATTTAAGTTGAAATAAATAAAACAAATAATGGTTTGTGCTTTGTAATTGTCAGGTACTTCCCCCTATTTATATCGACTATAATTGTCACTGAGACGACTAGCGATAGGAACACACAATGCATATAGGTTAAAAAGAATTAAAGATTATGATTTTACAGAAAAGTTAATTCATACCTCAATTCAGTCGAGGTAAATAATATATGTTTACTTTCGTTTTAGATTTACTAGCCCAACGGGCTAACGCAGTATAGATTTAAGATAGCCCGACCTCTAAAATTGGCAGCCCCGGGCGTTGGGCGATGGTAATTGCACACCCCTGAGGATTCATTGTAATTTAGACTGAAGCTTCCCTGAGTAGGGGGGGGGGGGGGTGTAGTGGCAGGGTATATGCTGTCTGGCTAGAGAGCTAGCCCTTTCTACTGATGCAGAACTTGAGAAGTCTTCCTCTTTTTGGAGGCAAATTAAGCAATGATGAGCCTGTATAACCCTCGAATGGGTGACCCGAGCCTACCCCTTAGGTTACATTACTTTTGGTAATTATAATTGTGCTATACTTATCAGAAACCTGCAATAATACTAAAACTAAAATATACATGACGGGATTGGTCAGTTTCCTTCATTTTAAAAGAGAAACATTCAACGTCGAGATTTTGGGTCGAGAAAGAAGTTTATTTGCAATTCCAAATTATTCATTACAAATGGCTACTTTGTAATCATACAATATACAGTAACAATATCTATTATTTATTGAAGCCGTGTGTATAATTCCTACAATGTATTGACAACCAGCAATTCAGAGGAATTCAGTGCCCAAAATAAGGCCGGATGGACATTTCTTTAGCATATAAAAGTTGAAGATGACATATATAGTAAAAACAAGTGTTTCTGTTATCAAAATACCTGGACATCCTCGTTTCTGAGCTCGTCTATTAACACAGCAATAGGATAGAGAGATTCGTCGGTCGTCTCGCTGGAAGCCATTTTGAATTGTAACAAATTTGGACAGGTCGCTTACACCAACGAAAATAAAAGGATTTTTTTTAATTCATACAAACATAATTGGAAATTATTTCAAAGGAATAATTAATAATATAATACATAATATTACACTCATGATTTATATGTAATATGATTTTCTTTTAAATTCTCTAAATCATTAAATCTCGATCCCGATGCAATTTCTTAAAAATTGCATTATTTCTTTCAAAAAAAAAAAAAAACTTTTCAAATAGGGCCTAGAATAAACTGATCACTTTAATATATGTACGATAAAGGAAGAAACAATATACGGAAAAAAAAATCACAATACAAATATTTTTTAAATATCAAATTAAATATATGTGCTACCTATTTTATTTTCAAATACAATTAAGTGAATTCAGATATTAATTAATTAATTAAAAACAAACTTGACTTTCTGTCAGAACTCAACATAATTGTTCTTATGCTTACTTATATCAGAACATAGAACATAGAATACAGAAATAAAAATAAATCTGACTTTATAAGCATCCCTGATAATGATTCATGAGAGCGTATGAGTCACCCATTGTCACTTTATTAACTGATATCAAGTAGGTTAAGGTTGATAAATGTGTACATATCATACCTTCGCGTTCTATCTATTTCTATAAATATACTATATATATTATATAGTAGATATACATTTGAAACACATATACTTGTAATTCTAAAAAATACCCCACTATACATTATCTCTTATAATGTATAGTGGGGTATTTTTTTGAGGATTGATTATTTTGGGGTTTTGACGATTTGTTCATATTTCAAACATGTTGAATAAGTGTACTAAATATAAATTGTAAAAAAAAATGTCAAATAAGCTTCGGGGTTGAATATCGGGGGGGGGGGGGGGGGGGGTCCTGTCCACAAGTACCTGTGTATCAGTGTTATAACTTTGTTGATGGGAATGAAGCCCAATAAATATATAGTGTCACTACAAATCCATAAAGTTTGTAGATAAAAAATATAGAAAAAGTCTTTTAATTTTTTTTTAATTCAAATTAAATATATATAATATATAGTGTCACGGGGTGGGGGTGGGGTTACAAATCCATAAAGTTTCGCAAAGATAGACATAATATAAGCATTGAAAAGTCTTTTGGTTTTTTTTTTAATTTGTTTCCGACGCCCATGGATTGCCTTTCATAAACGATTATTTTCTTTTTTCATTAACATTTAGTCTGGTTACAGCATGCGTCTTTCTCCTGTTGCGTTAACAGAATAATCGGTTTACCTTTTTAAACAAATGGATAGCATTATACATTAATATCAATGTATTTAAACTGCCTTTCATATGCTGGGACACTTATAATAAAGCATTAATTAAACACGTCTGTATAGAGACCATTCTGGTCAGTAAGATGCGGGATGGGGGGGGGGGATCTTTTTATTATTTTTAGCCAGTGTTTAGGTAAAACACAGAAAGTTGGAAACGTTTCTAATTACAGTAGTTTTACTCAAGGAGGAACACCGCTCAGGGTTGCATCCACAGAAAATAAAATTTCACACAGAATTTATATAGAATATCTTTAATGATATAAAGTGTAATGCAATCTCTCATCAGAGGACGTATTACGCTTCGCTACTAAAGTCAAAGAACGTTTGCACTTATGGGCCCCGGTAAAATGTAAAATAAACAATCAAATTAAGCAAAAATTTTCATCTCAAATCATTAATTGATATCTAAACCACACGATCCAGCAAATTTTACCGCTGAAATCCGCGAATATACAAAGAGCGAAACTATTCAATGTGGTAGGGGTCAGCCGACATTGGCTATTTTCTATAGTAAATCGAGAAGGGTCATTCATTTCAAAGCCTTTGTTAACTATGAGCCTAACGTTGTGCAAACTTGTGCGAATGACAAAAGATGCATATTACATTTATAAAACTTGTGTGAAAGTATGAAATTTGCACACGATTAGGCTCGTACTTAAAATATTAAAAATGTATAAAAATTACAATGTTTTTCCTATAGCAAGTGAGAGCTATTTACCTGTATGACCCATGTTGAACCCACGTGTTGAATAAATTATTTAAAATACTGATAGTCACGTGAGTTCTACCCAGGTAAACATTCCCCAAACGTGCTCACTGTAAAACATAGTGTTGGCGGTTTTGTTTTAGTAAGTCAAAGCCGTGCCGCTTAGAGATGTTTGTGTGTATTTGTTTTTAAAAACACGGGAGGGTAAGGAGATCTAAGTGTCGTTCATAAAGTGTCAAACATTTTTAACCTTCATGCAAGACAATGAAACAGGTAATGAAAAACCACCTATAACACTCCTTTTTAATTTCAAATTCAATGAAACTATTATTGTAATTTTTCAAATGCAAGAGTACCAATTTCTTCGTTTAATCATTTTAGATACAGGCAACTACACAACTTCATTCCATGTTTTTAAAAACCGGTTTGGTGCAAGAAATATTTTTCCGCAAACGCGCCCGATTATGATCCACCATCAGATTGTTCAAGTATCGATTTAAATATCTATTCCCTTGATTTACATAAATGAAACTAAAAGAGGGTTCGGTACGACTTTTCCGGATTTATAGGGTATCCATAGGCCTTTCAAAATATTCAATTGTTTCAAATCCATGCTGATTTAAGTGGCGCTTAACATGCTTTTTGATTAGAAATATCCACTAGTATCTAACTATTACCAATAGAGAACGATTTGGTAATATATTCTGAAACAAAATGGCACATAAAAAGGGCCCATTAAGTACTGCTTAAGTGCACTTGTCCTTTTAACACTCTGGGTAGGCCTCTAGATCAAGTCTATTTATTAAATTGTAGTTGAAGTCGAATATCTTTGGAACGAGTTGTCTAATTGTACGTCACAATAGTAAATATCACGTGACTTTTGGTGAAAAATGTCAACATTCGCTTTATTGTGTCAGGTTACGTTATGTCGATTGTAAAATTATAGGTATAAATGTTTAACTTTATTATATTTAATTAATTAGGATTCCACATTGCTGATTAGTTCTGCATAAATAGCATATTAATCATGTGTTAATGACACGCGGGAATCATGACTGGACATTTAATATTTAGATGTGCCCAGACATGTTCACCAGATTGCAAATCTTGTTAGGTATTAGAGACTTAAGTTAGAAAGAGAGAGGGAACATGGGATTTTGTGATTGAATCAAGTTTTTAATTTTTAGAAAGTGGATCATGATGTTACCGAGGGAGAAAATCGCCACCGTGGTGATTTTAGACCTGGAATGCACGGGACTTATAAACCCCGGGTCCAGGCCGAGGGTGACGGAGTTGTGTCTGCTGTCTGTCCAGCGGGAGGAGCTCCTGACCCCTGTAGGCTTACCCCGGGTCTGTAACAAGCTGGTCATGTGTATCAACCCCAAAAAGATGATCGACCCAGCAGCCAGCATTATTACTGGTATGTATAGAATGCATGTTGATGTAAGAAAAATAAATTTTTACTTGCAAAGAAAGCAAAAGTATATTTGCTTGAGTCAGTATAGATAGAGCTCGAATAATTAAACAGAGAATTATCATACAGAAATAATTGTTCTGTTCTCAACAGGTTTATATAATGATGCATTGGAGGCCCAATCTCCCTTTGATGATGACACCATCACTTCTATTTCACATTTTGTTTCAAGACTTCCTCAGCCTATATGCCTGCTGGCTCATAACGGAAACGGATACGACTTCAAAATTCTGAATGCTGAGCTCAAAAGAATCGCTCGTAGTCTACCAGGTGAGATTTACTGTGCTGATTCACTGGAAGCACTTCGTGCTCTGGATACAGAGGCGGCGGACATGTTGTCAGATCCAGCACAAAATACCAATAATGGAGCTTCATCTGCCACACCCGTAGGACAGAACATTCCCGAGGTGCCGGAGCAGGTCATAGATGTCAAAGGTCGAGTGAGACAGAAAAAACGCAAATGTGATGCAGACTTTGACAGAGTTCCCATTGAGGCCAAATCTGTACGAAAAAGATTATTTGACTCTGCAGGAAAAAAAGATGATGAAAAAAGTGAAGATTCAGTCAACCTGAGAGGACATAAGCCAATAGGATCAAGCTTGAAAATGTCAGCTGAGGTTGTAAGTAAAAGAAATACATGTGACATTGAGTCAGTGAAGAAGAGGCTGAGTTTTGATGATGATGACGATGATGAGGAAGATAAAGAAGATAAAGATGTAGAAATGTCCGACAAAGAAGAAAATCACAATCCGTCAGTAGTAAATAGAAATGTTGACAGTCAGCACACCATTCCTGCTTCTCAGGGGAGTCTGCCCGACGATGATTTTCTACAGGCTGTGGAGAACATAGAACACTCACAATTAGAATCTCACACCAATATAAACAGCGAGACTCCTGTATGTCCATTAAAACCCTCATACTGTGTAACTCCTAAGGAACAGACTATCAGTGTGTTAGCTAATTGTGAGGGGCTGTGTACCCCTGAGACTCCGTCCACCAGCGGCCAAGCCTTCCCTACCATGTCCACCCCACAGAAAGGCCCGTGCCTTACCCCCAAGAAAGAACATTGTATCACCCCACAAAAAGAGCAGTGCCTGACCCCTATGACAGGTCTTGTGCGCTCGACAGCAGCATTTCAATTAAATACTCCAGTCAGGGGAAGAAATGAAGCATCTAATGGAGACCCAGGAAAAAGATCCATCCCTAATGGAATGGCCTGTCGTTCACTCTTTAGATCCACCACTGAAAATGGAGCATCAGGATTCAAACCAGGTTTTTCTCCTGCGTCGCAATTTCCTCCGAGGGTATCATACAAACTTGGTGACATTTACAGACGAATCTTTGGACAAGATCCGGTCAATCTCCACAGTGCGGAGACAGACTGTGTCACTCTGATGAAAATTATCAAACAGCGATCTCCAGCATTTATACAGTGGGTGGATGAGCACGCTGTTTTGTTAACCTCTATACAACAAGCTTATTAAGTATTAAGAGTGTTTAAAGTTTGTGTATTTCTGAAATACTTGTTTGTTATAATTGTGTATAAGGAACAAATGAAGTAGATTGGATATTTCAAGACTTTTGAATTAAGTATCGTTAACCTTTATACAAGATTTTTAGATTTTTAAATATTTTTAAGCTGAAGTATTTTTAGAATATTTTACTTTTATTGGTTAACAAATGGTGTCATATTGTTTGAATGTTTTAACATTGCAGAAAGAAGTATCATGTGATGTCACCTATATATAACAACCTCATTAGATTTTAAATACTGTAGACGTACTTTTTTCCACGAGGTCATAATTCCGCGGAATCTCATTTTCTGTTTAATCCACGGGTAGAAAATTACGCGGATTTTCTTGACTGTCACTATATGCCTTACATTTAAATTAAATATGCTTGGACAAATTTCCGTGGATTATCTGTGACCGCGTACATAGTGTAAATTAATACCACACGGAAAAAAACTCCTACAGTATTAATATGTGTGTACTGTTGGAATATTTTGAATTCTTTTCTGATCAGATGACCTGATTTTATGTGAACAAAAGTATTTTTCATGTTTTTGAATGAAGTATTGTACTTCCATTTTTTTATTTGTTTATTTTTAGATGACAAATTTATTTTACAAAACTTTTTAATCAAGCTGTTGTATTTTACTATCTTCAGGCATTTCTGGTTTTGTTATAGATTTTTTGATTCCAATAATTGGAAATATGATCTGGATATTGTTACATGATTCAGTGACAGTCTTTCACCGAGTTGAGACTTTTGATTATCCATGTCAGCTGGGTATATATATTAAAATATCTTAAGAATTAAGATATTGTCTAGTTAGGACTGCTCGGCTCCTTTTAGTTACGTTGTAGGTCAACAGGGAATGGTTTGTTTGATGTACTCACCCTGCCTGATTCAATATTATATGAAACATTTTAACTTATTTTTGAGCAGCATGCAATCCAGCATAAAGATTTATACCATATAAGTTATGAAGAAAATTACCTTCCCCTCCCCAAATTTAAAAATATTGGGTCAGAAACTCAGAATACATCAAACAAAACATTTACCCGGTACATAAATGTGTTAATTTGGTTAGATTTAAGTTATGTAGATAACTCTGTAAACAGTAGAAAGGATTGTTACTTGTCTTTTTATAAAGTCAGTATAGAATATAGACATGTTAGACTAGTCATTGATGCCTTGTTATATTAAATTTTTGATTATTTTAGTCACATTTCACCACAACTACTACAAAGCAATCACCTGTATATCAATTCAACAGGCTTATATTTTTTATATTTAAGAAAAGAATATTTGTAGCTCTAGACTTAAGAGATTCATATTTATCTTGCACTTATACAAATTTTTAACATGTATTGAATATTTTGTTTTGCTATTGATATTTTTAACTTTTTTAAAGAATTATTTTTTCCCCTTTAAACTGTTATCATAATAATAGTTGCATTTATCATGAGCAAATGAGATTTAATTGAAGAAAAAGAAATTCCTTAGCTCAGTTCGATTTACCTATTGTGCGACTAAGCATGTTATGTCAGGTATTTAGATATCCATCCTGTAAGCTATAGATGAGAAACAATGAGAATTAATCAGATTTGTTTCACACCTGGAAAGCTATTTTTAACATTTTTATATAAATGATTTAACTATTCAGGCCAAGTCCTTTAAGTCTGTGATTTTATTTTTCACTTTTTAAGTACATTCAGGGATTTTTTACTTGACTAGGAGCACCATGAAAGGCTATTTTTAGTTAAATGGAGTGTTTTGATTTAGTGAAAGATTTACTGTTTTGATTTAGTGTTTTGTTGTCTGATCTGGCGTGAGGATTTGGAATGATTGATTTTTTGGTGCTGCAGTCCTGCATTGTTTTCAAATCACTGTTGAAATGAGAGTTGAGTGTTTTGAGTCACTGTTAAGTTTAGTGTATATAGAGATGTAAATATCACTTAATTTATTCCACCGTTACTGGGACCAGACACAGAGATAAAGACATTTCTGTTGAGAATAAATTGTTGAAACAAAGATTTTCCTTTTTCTTCTACAATTCATACACCTTCCAATATTAATGCAATTTTTGACAAAATGATGTCTGTAATAGCCTTGGTCTACCTTTTATTTGCTCACCTGAGCCGAAGGCTCAACTGAGCTTTTCTGATCACATTTTGTCCGTCGTCCGTCCGTCTGTCTAGCTGTCTGTCTGTCCGTCTGTCTGTCTGTAAACTTTTCACATTTTCAACTTCTTCTCAAAAACCACTGAGCCAATTTTGATCAAACTTGGTACAAAGCATCCTTGGGTAAAGGGGAATTCAAATTGTTAAAATGAAGGGCCAAGGCCTCTCCCAAGGGGAGATAATCAAGAAAAGACAAAAATAGGGTGGGGTCATTAAAAAATCTCCTCAAGAAACACTGGGCCAGAAAAGCTGAAACTTATGTGAAGCATCCTTGGGTAGTGTAGATTCTAAATTGTTCAAATCATGACCCCCGGGGGTTGGGCAGGGCCACAATGGGGAATCAAATTTTTACATAGAAATATATAGGAAAAATCATTAAAAAAATCTTCTCAAGAACCACTGGGCCAGAATAGCTGAAACCTTTGTGAAAGCATCCTGGGGTAGTGCAGATTCTAAATTGTTCAAATCATAACCCCCAGGGGTTGGGCAGGGCCACAATAGGTAATCAAAATTTTCCATAGAAATATAATTATAAGAAAAATCTTTAAAAATCTTCTCAAGATCGAATCACTGGGCCAGAAAAGCTGAAACTCACATGGAAGCATCCTGGGGTAGTATAGATTCTAAATTGTTCAAATCATGATCCTGGGGGTTGGGCGGGGCCACAATAGGGAATCAATGTTTTACATAGAAATATATAGGAAAAATCTTCTTCGCAAGAACCACTGGGCCAGAAAAGCTGAAACTTATGTGGAAGCATCCTTGGGTAGTGCAGATTCTAAATTGTTCAAATCATGACCCCCAGGGGTTGGGCGGGGCCACAATAGGGAATTTGAATTGTCCAAATTAAGACCCTTGGGGTACAATGGGGTCATAATAGGTATTACAAGGGGAAATCTGGTTAAGAATCACATGGCAAAGCTTCTCAGGTGAGCGATTTGGCCCATGGGCCTCTTGTACTTACATACAAGTGTAATTATAAATTTATAACTGGGAAGTGGGGTTAGACCTAAATAGATCTATCATTTCGTCAGCCAGGAGTTGAAGTGTTGGGATTACAATACAGGATAATTATGCTTTGTTGTTGTGAAAAGACAGAACTGATCGAGTGTGTTCATATTTGTCTGATAAATGTTGGTCTTACCACGTATATTGGGTTAGTGTGACCACGCGAGCAATAACGTTAAAATGGGTCGGGGGAAGGAGGGATTGCACGTAAACTTAATCAACAGTTTTCCTTTTATGATTTATTAGACATCCACCACCTTGAAAGACAAATCACGTTCATTTATCTCATTGCAGCCCGGAGGACCGGGCTGCTCTATACTTGTAAGTTTATGTGTTGGTGTATGGTGATTGGGGTGGGAGAAGTTATTGAGAATCAATGTTTTTCTAAACATTGAAAAGATCGTTAATCAGAACGTTCTTTCCCCTTCTAAATTACAAGATACATAATATACTTACTTACATAAAGTGAATATGTAAAAATGAATATGTTTTACATATTTAATATATAAAGTTTCTTATCATTTACTATCAAAAAACCGACAGATCCCTTTTTTTAGAACATCGAATTTTACCTCTCGCATAAAAACGCACTCTGCATAGTTCATGTTTTATATCCTAAAATTGGAAAATAATACATTTTTGAATATAGGTGATGCATGTGTCTAACTTCAATTTATATTTTATACAGCCAACATAAATTACATGAGGAATTCATCAAGTTTAAAATGGTACCGTTTTTGTTTGATTTTTGATCGCCATCAATTAGACGCATGCCTTTTCACACATATCAAAGCGGTTTGATGATTAAGACTCATTTCCATTGTATACTTTATATATTTCCCGGGCGACAATTGATGGTTACATCAATGTTTACTTGTTGTCTATAAAAATAACACGAGAGATGCATTATTTTCCAATCAAAATAATCATTGTCGTGTCCAATACACCTGACATTTGATAATGAATAAAAAACGAACATGTGTTTCTCATTATGACATTCTACTTTGACTTTAGTTCTTGTAGTGATAATGTATGGGATTTTTTTCTGAAAGCAATAAGATAATGATTAGGCAAAAAGAATATATTTTGCCCTGGACTTACCTAAATACGTGATAATATTAAATACTAGTACAGTGAGGTTGCCAATAACGAATCGCACCCGTTAACGAATCACTTTCAGATGAAAATTCTGTATTTTTCTTATCAAAGTCCAATACTTAGCTTAACCTACCCTGTCATGCTGAATTATTCTTGCTTTTATCATTTATCATGAAATTATTAAATTCAACACGTTCAATGTCCTTATTTTTAAATAAACATGAACAAGCTTTTTTGTGACGCTGACCAGAAGCGTACATGCAAACAGACTACTTTCACTTTTCGGCACCGCTCCAATGTGAATCGTACATTCTAGGAAAATAAATTTGGTGCAGATGTTTAATAAAATTATGTGTCTAAAAGCACCGAAAGCGTCATACAATTTCTAAATCAGAAATTAATAGTATTCGCTTTAAAGTTGGGGGTATTTAGGTTTCCAATAACGAATCGCTGTTTCAAGAAATATGAGATGCAGGGATCCTGTCCAAATTATAATTTTTCTTATGCGGTATTTTGCACAGCAGTTACAGTAAAAAACAACAACAGAAGATGTCTACCAAAAGCGTAAAATAAAGGTGGTTAAAATACACATAAACAAAATCAGCAGCCAAAATCAGTAAGAAGTGCAGAGCATGTGGATTCGAGAATGTCTCCCGGTGGTATATATGTGCATGTAAGCTAATGTGAAGACACCGACGATAGCGAAATAAAAATCGTCATGATTACCAAACAAATTTAAGATTTAGAATTTTTATTTATTTATCCCTTTGCAATTTAAACTTCCCTACTAAATCATTATTCCCAACAATACCCCGTTTGCAGTTTTCCTATTCCCTAAAAAAATTATTTCCAATAATCAATTTTTATTTCTTGTCATGAGCAAGCTCGTATAATATAAAATGCATATTGCTAACAATACTTTTTCAATTCAACATCAAGCTAAATAAATTATAAACAGAGTATTATGATACCCCCCCCTTTTCAACATATACTAGTTAGTAAACATTTGATTTTTACACATTGAGAAAATGATATGCAGACTGCAGCCTTTTGCCTATATGGAATATATGCCACCACTGTCTTCACGTAAAAGGGAGAAAGAGCACTGTGAAAGCAGCTAGAGGAGAATGAGCTGTCTTATTCATTTCTATAGAGACGATGGACAGTTGAAGTAGACCCATATAAAGTGAAAGGACAACCTCCAGTATTTAATAAATCGGAATACTGGTATTTAGTCTACTGTGGATGTTTGAATGGAGAAATCCAGCAAATGAATCCCAACATCATTATTTGTAAAGTTGTCTCTGCTCATTGGAGGAAGGTGTTGGGATCGACATTTTGAAAATATAATTGTTCCTTTCAGCTTTATATAGGTATCTCTAAAGCCAGGCTCGTAGGAGGCAATTTCAGTTGGTGGGAGAGGGGTGCAGAGCCATGCATTTGCAGTTTAGGAGGCACTATCAACCACTAAAATTCCTTGACAATTAATTAATCAAGCATAAAAAGGTCATCTGACTTTTTTTTTTTTTTTTTTTGAGGGGGCACAATCATATATCTAGCGATATATTTTCTATCTAAATAGCAACAAAATTATGGGGAGGGGGTTTGGTAGCTCAATGAGTACAATTTTTGAATCAAAAATGAATTCTTCGGCTGTTTGCAGTTCATCACATATAAGTTTTTACGTCCTCTTATATCAACTAGTCATTTGTTTTCCCTTTGATTTCATTGTTGTTGTTTTACATTAATTGTCGGATGCAAACAACTCAAAAAATTCCTAGCTTTTCTACTTTTTTGGGGGGTGGGTGGGGTTTGAAATATTTTAAGGCATAGTAAAACGTTACGTAAGAAGGGTATTTTTAAATTTACACGGTCCCGAACCAGAATAATCAGCTTTATGTCACGTGATTCGGTAATGGAGAAAATGATCCGGTAAAGGAGAAAACGTCATTAATACAAATACAGCGATAATTTTTTATTTAATCAGTGGTTATTGGGAAAATATATATGATGTTATAAGTAAAACATAGTACCACCAAACAATGTTGTAAAATGAATTTAACTCAAACTCAGGTACGAAATATCCAAGCAAATTTACTAAGTGATTCGATAACGGCAACCTCACTGTACTAGTCGCTCAAACAATCAATTTATATACTAGTATACATGTATTAGGGTGTTCAAGAAAAGAAAATGTGCACAATAGGCCCTACAACTGTCAAACATTTCTTTAAAAAAAAATTAGACCGGGTGAGTGGTCAAAGTCACAGAGCGACCTCTCCGTACCGCGTAACAAGTAACAAGTCCAAAATTCTAAGCTGAGGAAGACATATTATATTATTTCTGGTGACGGACATTTTCACGGGACATTAATTTTCCTTTGTTATAATTAGCCAATTCCTCCATTTAGACCCATGTTTCTGTCATATTTTTACGAGAATTGTGTGACATCTTAACTTAATATTCTTAAACAATTTGTTCTAGGTTTCTAGAAGTGTCGTTTTTCTAAATTAATTAATTATTACTAATTAAGATACCCTTAGAAGTCCTTATGTTGTTATTTTGGATTTAAGGTTTGAAATAATGTCCTGTCATATTTATAAATTGTATTAGGTGATTAAGAGCGTAAATCTGTTTTATTCAAATGTTACTATGGTTACTCTCAATATATATAAAGTCTCTAATATCCCCTGTAATTTTGCTTTAAGCCGCAGTTTGTTACAACAGAAGGTAAATTAAACTATTTTGATTATTCCTTCCTTGATTCTTTTATACATATTTTACAAAATTACTATAGGTACATATAAAACAATTCAAAAGTAAATCTGAAAAAAATCTTGAAACTAATTTCAGAGAGATCTAAAAAAAGAAATCATATAAGAGTTTTCTAAACAATTAAGAAGTGGGCACTCAAAGAACATTAAATTTTACTACGTTCTTGTATTTTTGGCACTATTTTCCTTTTTAAGAAAGTTTCACAGTAAGTAAATTGTTTCTAACTATTTTTTTTCAATTCTTCTTAGGAGTCATGTTTCTCATTGTTCTTTGCACGACACTGGCATCAAGCTTGCCCCAGGTGCAAGGAGGTTGGTTTCATGGTTTACCCACTAAACCTGATGATTTATCCAAAGGGGTATCGAAGATAGACGATTTAGGAGGAAAGAAATCTTACTTTCCCGCTGAAGATGTTAATGGCGGATCTAAGAACTATTATATTCCTGGGCAAACTGGACAATACCTCGATCATTCTGGTCAGAATGGACAATACTTTGGACACGGTGAGTCAAAGCCTTATTATCCTACCGGACACACTAATGGAATCGGAGATACTCCATATTACCCGACGTATCCCACAAAATCTCACGAACCAACATCTTTGACAGAAGCAGTATACCAACCACTGAACAAACAAAATGGAGGATATCCGTACACAACAAACCCAAAGGACAGCCAGTACCGTGTTTACCCTGGTCTGTACTACCCCGTCAGTCCTAAAGGAGGGTACTTCCCCGATAGTCATACAGGAGGGACAGGAAGTGAGGGTCATCCCGCAGGAACTCCAGGAGTTAAATCCCTGGAGCTGAGTATAGACCAGGCAGGAGGAAGTCAGGACCAGGGGAACAAACTAAACACATACCCAGTCTACCCGGCAAGTTACAGCAGTGGTTCTGGTGACCATGGAAACAGTGGTCAGTCCGTCTATACACCATCAACCTCCACCTATCAGACGTACCCTGGTGACAGCTCCGGAATTTATAGTCACAATAAAAACAGCGGAGGGGATCAACCAATTACATACCCGGTCTATCCAACAAATGGTTTTGATAAAGACCATGGGGGCAATGGCGGAGATCATTATCAGCCGCCTACTAACTTATATCAGATCTACAAGAGTTCTCACAACCAAGGAAGTGTCCCTAATGACAATGGGAAAACTGATGGCCTTGTATATCCACCTCAAACTAATACGTATCCAATATATGGTAAAAGTTATAACCTGGGCAGTGCTCATGGCGACCTTGGAAACAATGGGGAGTCTGTAGTCAAACCTTCTCCTGACGTCTATCCGGTCAGCAGAAAACCTTACAATGTAGCCAGCCAGTATCAAATTTATGGAAAAGGTCTTAGTGGTGAGTCTGGTGATCTTGGAAATAAAGGAGGACATATTAACCAGGCTGCCGGATCTGGTTTTAAACCTCAATTCTATGGAGTAGTTCACGGTGCTGAACCTACACAACAACATGGAGGTAATGGCGGGAATACATTGTCAAAAGGAAGTGGAGGTGTCCTGTCTTCGTACTTCAAAGGAATTTCCGGCGGATGTAGCAGCCACGGAATCTTACCAGACCATGGGACTGCACATTCCTCTGGAACCGCCTCCTACTATCCAAATTATCCAAAAACAGGATCAATTGGGCTTCCAACAGTTGGGGAATTAGAGAAAACTGCTGGAGAACTAGGCAACTTTCCTTCCTCACATACCTCTGGTTTATATCCAAGTCTACATGGGATAGATTACAAGCAATATTATCCCGTGTCTCAAGCCTCCAGTAATGGTCACGAAAGTAGCCCCACGGAAGACGGTGGTTTACAACTCATTGATGATTTCAAAAAGTATTTATCAGGGGCATCTTCCAAGACCGACGACGCCTTTGGACATGGTGTAGTGGCATATCCAAAGGAATCTGGGAAAACTGAATTCGAAAAGTTTGGAAGTACTTCAAAGTATCCAGAAGAAGTGAAGGTTTGGCAGTACTTTAACGGGAGGGGCGGATTCCAGGGAGGCAAATACGG